>NW_026004534.1:61681-71594 GCF_001458135.2 Marmota marmota marmota | reverse complement strand
GTAGCCACGCCCCCGGTAGCTGGTGCAAGAGACCTCAGTTGTCAGCACTGGTGGGAACGATAGCCGGGATTTCCGCGCCACGAGTCCCGCGCCTCTCCTGATTCCCTCGGTCTGGCTATCGCGCTCACAGGAGAGCTGGGAGGGGCCCTTACGGGAGAGCTGGGAAGGGCCCTTAATGTTTCCCCTGCTATGTGGAGAGATGGCTAGGGGATTACACACCTGTCGCGCTGGTTTCAATGAAGTTATCTCCTCCACCCGTGTCGTCAGTTCTCTGCCATGGTGGTATCCCATGCAAATGGTGACCGTTCGTTCCCTTTGCTGGGTAACCAATGCAATGGGTGAGTCCTGACTGACTTTCCCAAGCCCCGTTTCAGTCCTGTGGCCACTGCCTATGAAGGCTCAGTTGGCTTTTACCTCTGTAAGTTCAGAAGGGCCGACCAGTTATTTCAGCGGGATCGTTAGTGCTGAGTCACGAGAAGCAGGCGAACTGGAGCTTGAATGCAGCCGATCCGGGCTCGGTGTGTGTTCTGAGGGGACCAGACTGTTCGCCCCACATCCACGTCAGCTCAGCATTGCCTAGTGATCCTGAGCAAACAGCATTTAGACAGTTTACGACTCCCTATGCCTGCGCAGCTGAAGAGGTCAGAGACTTATTCTCTCCGTGCCGGCCGCCATGTTCACTCCGCCTTTTATGGCTCAAATTAGCATTAGGGTTTGGTTTAGGGGTATATTTAGGGTTTGATATAAGGTTCAGGTTTGGTTTAGGGTAATTGATCAGTTAGCATTAGTGATAGGGCTAGGGTTAGGCTTAGGGTTAGCATTAAGGTAAGGGTTATGGTTAGGGTAATTGATAGGGTTAGAGCTTAGGTTAGAACTAGAGTTATGGTTAGGAATATGCCTTGAGTTAGGGTTAGAGTTAGTGTTAGAACTAGGGTTAGGGTTAGGTTTATGGTTATGTTTTGCATAAAGGTTAGGTTTTGAGCTGGGTTTAGGGCTAGGTTTGGGGTTAGGTCTAGGGATAGGATTATGGTAGGTTTAGGGTTAGGGTAAGAGTTAGGGCTAGGTTTATCATTAATGTTAGGGTTAAGGTTAAGATAACGGATAGGGTTAGGTTAGTTTTAGATTTGGTTTAGAGTTAGAATTTGTGATAAGGTTAGGATTAGAGCTATGGTTATGTTTAGGTTTATGGTTAAGTTTATGTTTTGATCTAGAGTTAGGGCTATGCTGAGTTTAATTTTAGGGTTATGTCTATGGTTATTTTACCAGTTAGGTTTAACATTAGTGTTCGGGCTAGGATTCTCAATAAGTTTAGGTTTAGGGTTAGGGTAATGGGTAGGTTTAGAAGTAGGTTTAGGGCTAGGTTAAGTTTATGATTTGGCCTAGATTTAGGGTGAAACTTAGGGATAGGTCTAGGTTTATGTTTAGGGTAAGGGTTAGACTTTGAGCTATCTTAGGACTAAGTGAGGGCTAGGGTTAAGTGTAGGGCTAGTGTTAGGGTTAGGGTTAGGGCTAGGTTTAGGCCTAAAATTAGCTCTATGTTTAGAGTAGGTTTGGGCCTAGGGTTAGAGCTATGGGTAATATAAGATCTAGGGTTATGATTAGGGCTAGTTTTTGGTTAGGGTTATGGCTGGGTCTAGAATTAGGTTTAGGTTTTGGTTAGTTTCAGGTTTAGAGGTAGGTTTAGTGTTAAATCCAGGATCAGTGTTTGGGTTAGGGTTAAAGCCACAATTAGGACTAGGTTTAGGCTTAGTGGTATAGTTAGTGCTTGGGTTAGGTAAGGTTTTTTTTTTTTTTTTTTTTTTTTTTTTTGCGGGGGGGCTAGGGCTAGGATTTGTTTAGGTCTAGAGCTAGCGTTCAGGCTAGATTTTGGATTAGGGTTAGGTCTAGGGCTAGTGTTGGGTTCGGTTTAGGTATAAGGTTACAAGTATGGCTAGTGTTAGGATTTGGTTTAGGGTTAGATTCAGGTTTAGACCTAAGGTTTATGTTATGGTCAGAGTAAGGGTCAGGGTTAGAGTTAGGGTTTGGGATAGCATTAGAGCTAGAATGAGATCTAGTGTTAGGACTATTAATAGGGTTAGGATTTGGTGAGCCTAAGGATTAGGGATAGGTCTAGGGTTAAGCTTTTGCTCAGGGTAACGCATAGGGTTAGGGCTAGGGTTAGGTTTATGGTTAGGATTGAAGCTAGGTTTAGGGCTCAAATTAAGACTACTATTGTATGAGGTTTAAGGCTAGGGTTAGGGCAATGGCTAATATAAGAACTAGGGTTACAATTAGGTTTGGGGTTAGGGGTAGGTCAAGTGTTAGGGTTAGGTTTAAGATTAGGGTGGTATTTATAGCTAGGGTTATTGTTAAGATATCAGTCAGGTCAGGGTTAGTTTTAGGGTTAGGGTTAGGACTCGAATTAGGGCTAGATTCACTGTTAGGGTTCAGTTTAAGTTTAGGGGGTGTTGTGAGCTAGGATGAGTGTTAGGATATAAGTCAGGTTCAGGGTTATTTTTAAGATTATGATTAGGACTCGAATTAGGGCTAGGGTTAGATCTAGGTGTAGTGCTAGTTATGGTTAGTGTAAAGGATAGAGTTAGAGCTAGGATTTGGGCTATGGTTACAGTTAGGATTAGGGCTAGAGTTAGGGTGAGGTTTAGGGTTTAAACTAGTGTTATGTTTAGGTTAAAGTTTAGGTTTTGAGCTAGGGTTAGGGCTAGAACGAGGGTTAGGGTTAGGGTTGGGGCTAGGCTTATGGTAAGGTTTTGCTTAGGGTTCGGTTTAGGGCTGTAATTAGGACTAGGTTTTGTGTAAGGATTAGGGCTACTGTTAGGTATATGGGTAATGTAAGAGCTAGAGTTATGGTTACGGCTAGATTTAGAGTTCGTCTAGAGTTAGGGTTAGTTTTGGGGTTAGGATAAGGTTTAGAGTTAGGGTTTTTGTTAGGGTAAGTGTCAGGTTTCAGGTTAGGATTAGGTTTAGGATTATGTCCAGAATGAGGAATAGGGTTAGGTCTAATGGTAGAATTAGTGTTTGGTTTAGGTTAAGGATTATTGTTAGCGCTAAGGCTAGGGTTATGGCTATATTTAGGATTAGGTTTAGGTCTAGGGCTACTGTTAGTGTTAGGTTTAGGGATAGGGTTACTGGTAGGGCTAGTGTTAGATTTCGGATTAGGGTTAGGTTCAGGTTTAGACTTAAGTTTAGTGTTAGGGTCAGAATAAGGGTCAGCGTTAGGCTTAGGTTTGGGTTAAGTTTAGAGCTAGAATGAGGGCAAGGTTTAGGACTAGTAATAGAGTTAGGGTTTGGGGTAGGCATAGAATTAGGGTTAGGACTAGGGTAGCAATAGAGTGAGGTTTTGACTAAGTGTGAGAAATAGGGTTAGAGCTAGGATTAGGTCTAGGGATAGTGTTAAGGTTAGGGCCAGGGTTAGGGTTAGAGTTAAAGCTAGGGTTTGGCCTTGTATTAGGGCTAGGTTTTGTGTTAGGTTTAGGGTTATGGTAATTTAAGAACTGGCTTTAGGATTAGGGCTAGTTTTAGGGTTATGTTTAGGTTGAGGTCTAGTGTTAGGATTATGTTTAAGGATAGGGTGATGTGTAGAGCTAGGATTAGTGTTAAGGTCAGAGTCAGAGTTAGTATTAGTTCTAGGATTAGAGTTAGGACTCGAATTAGGGCTAGGGTTAGGGATAGTTGTAGGGTTAGGGTTTGGTTTAGGTTAAGGTTTAGGGTCAGTGCTATGGCTCGGTTTTACTTGAGGGCCAGTGCTAGGGTTAGGGCTAGTTTTCAAATTAGTGTTAGGGTTAGAGCTAATGTTAGGGTGTGGTTTAGGCTTAGGGTTAGGGTTAGATTTAGAGTTAGGGTTAGATCTAAGATTAAGGCTACAGCGAAGGTTAGGGCAAGGGTTAGGGCTAGGGTTTGAGTTATCATGAGGGATAGGGTTAGAACTAGGGATAGGGCTAGGGCGAGAGTTAGAGTTAGACTTAGTGTTAGGGTTAGATTTAGGGTTAGAATTAGGGCTTAATTAGGGCTAGGATTAGAGCTAGGGTAGTATTAAGGCTGAGCCTATGTTTATGGCTAGGGTTATGGTTATGGTTATGGTTAGGTATGATGTTATAGCTAGCTTTAGAACTAGGGTGAGGGTTAAAATTAGGGTTTGGTCTATGGTTAGAGTTAGGTTTAGGATTAAGTGTAAGATTAGGGCTAGGATTAGGGCTAGAGTTTGTATTAGGGTTAGGGTTTCATTAGGGCTAGTGCTAATGTCAGGTCTAGGGTTATGGTTAGAGATAGTTTTAGGGTTAAGATTATTAGGGTTAGGATTAGGTTTATGGATATGGTTAAGTTTAAGGTTCAGGTTAGGTTAAGGGTAATATATAGGTTTAAGGTTAGAAAAAGGTTTAGGGTTATCCTAGGGTTAGCATTAGGGCTCGGATTAGTATTAGGGTAATGGATAGGGTTACAGCTTGGGTTAGGGCTAGGTTTACAGTTAGGATTAAGGCTAGGGTTAGGGTGAGGTTATGGGTTATGTCAAGGGTTAGGATTAGTTTTGGGTTTAGGTTAAGGGTTAGGGCTAGTATTAGGGTTATAGTTAGAGTTAAGGTAATGTTAGGGCTCTGATTAGGGATAGGTTTTGGGTTAGGTTAGGGCTAGGTTTAGGGCTACTGCCAATGTAAGAACTAGGGTTAGGAGTAGAACTAGGTTTAGGGTTAGGGTTAGAGCTAGGTATAGGGTTAGGTTTAGGTTTAGGTTTAGGTTTTGAGTGATGTTTAGAGCTAGGGTTAGTGTTATGGTCAGAGTCAGGGTCAGGTATTTTTTTAGGGTTAGTGATAGGACTCGAATTAGAGCTAGGTTTAGGGCTAGGTGTAGGCTTAGGGTTTGGTTTTATGTTAAAGATTAGGGTTAGGGCTATGGCTCGGTTGTTTTTTAGGGCTAGGGCTAGGTTAGGGCTAGTTTTTGGATTAGCATTAGTGTTATGGCTTGTGTTAGTGAGAGGTTTAGCTTAGGATTAGGGTTACATTTAGAGTTAGGGTTAGATATAGGATTAGGGCTATAGCTAGGGTTAGGGCTAATGTAAAGGCAAGTGATAGGATTATGGTAAGGGATAGGGTTAGAACTAGAAATAGGACTAAGATGAAAGTTAGAGGTAGTCTTAGGGCTTGGGTTAGGTTAGGTTTAGGGCTAAATTAGGGCTAGGATTAGGTCTAGCATTTCTATTATGGTTAGGTCTAGTTTTAGGCTTAGGTTTAGGTTTAGGGATAGTATTAGGTTTAGGGGAAGGGATGAGGTTAGAGCTAGTTTTAGGGATAGGTTGAAGGTTAGAACTCAGTTAGGGCTAGGGATATGGTTTGTTTTAGTAATAAGGCTAGGTTTAGGGCTAAGATGAGGGCTAGGGTTTCTTTTAGGGTTATAGCAAGAATTAGGGTTAGGGCTAGTGTCAGGTCTAGACTTAGGTTAGGGATAGATGGAGGGTGAGTTTTATGGTTAGGTCTAGTGTAAGGGTTCAGTTTAGGGTATGGTCAGGTATAGAGCTAGGGGCATTATTAGGGCTAGATTTAGTTTTGGGGTTTAGTTTAGGTTAGGGTTTAGGTTTAGAGCTTGAATTAGCATTAGGGTTTGGTTAGGGTAATGATAGGTTTAGGTTTAGGGTTCATGTTAGGTGTAGGGTAATTGATAGGGTTAGAGTTAGCAAAAGGGTTAGGGTTAGGCCTAGGGTTAGCCTTGGGGTTATGGTTGTGCTTAGGATAATAGATAGGGTTAGGGTGAGGTTTATGGTTTGTATTAGGGCTAGAGTTAGTGTTAGGCCTAGGGTTAGGGTTAAGTTTAGGTTTAGGATATGTTTTAGAGTTTGAGCTAAGGTTAGCGCTAGGGCAAGGCTTAGGTTTAGGGTTAGGTCTAGGTTATAGTTCCGGTTAGGGTCAAGGTTAGTGTTAAGGTTAGGGCTAGTGTTGGGGTTAGTGTCAGAATTAGGACTAGGGTTAGGTCTAGGGGTACAATTAGATGTTGGGTTAGGATAAGTGTTATTGCTAGGGCTACGGCTAGGTTGTTGTTCAGGTCTAGGGCTAGAGATATGGCTAGATTTAGGATTAGGTTTAAGTCTAGGGCGAGTTTTAGGTTTAGGTTTAAATATAGGATTACCAGTAGGGCTAATGTTAGGGTTCGGGTTGGGGTTAGGGTCAGGTTTAGACCTACAGTTAGTGTTAGGGTCAGAATAAGTGTCAGTATTAGGGTTTGGGTTTGGGTTAGGGTTAGAGCTAGAACGAAGTTTAGGATTAGGACTAGTAATAGGGTTAGGGTTTCAGTTAGGATATGGATTAGGGTTAGTTAGGACTAGGGTTAGCATTAGGTTTAGGGTTTAACTTAAGGAAATGGATAGGTTAAGAGCTAGGGTAAGAGCTAGGGTTAGAATTAGGATTAGGGTATGGGTTAGGACTAGTTTTAGGGTTAGGGTTAAAATGAGGATTAGTGCTCGGAATAGGGCCAGGTTTTGGGTCAGGTTGGGGCTAGTGTTAGGCCTATAACTCATGTATAATCCAGGGTTATGATTAGGGCTACTTTTTGGGTAAGTGATAAAGCTAGGTCAAGTGTTAGGTTTAGGGTTACACTTAGCGTGATATTTAGAGCTAGGTTTACTGTTAGGGTCAGTGTCAGTGTTCGGGTTATAGTTAGGGTTAGGGTTAAACCCAGAATTATCACTAGAATTAAGTCTATGAGTAGGGTTAGTGTTTGTGTTAGGTTAAGGTTTATCATTAGGGCTAGGGCTAGGTTTTTGTTTAGGTCTAGGGATAGAGATATGGCTAGATTTACAATTAGGTTTAGGTCTAGGGTTAGTCTTAGGGTTAGATTTAGGTATAGGTTTATTGCTAGTGCTAGTGTTAGGGTTCAGTTTATGGTTAGGGTCAGGTTTAGACATACAGTTACTGTTAGGGTCAGAATAAGTGTCAGGGTTAGGTTTAGTGTTGGGGTTACGGTTAGAGCTAGAATGAGGGCTAGGGTTAGGACTAGTAATAGGGTGAGGGTTTGGGTTAGGCTAAGGATTAGGGTTAGACCTAGAGTTAGCATTATGGTTATGGTTAGCTTAGTGTAAGGGATAGGATTAGAGCTAGGATTAGGGCTATGTTTAGGGTTAGGGTTAGGACTAGTATTAGGTTTAGGTTTATGGTTAAAGCTAGGGTTAGGTCTTGCATTAAGGCTAGGTTTTGGTTAGAATTAGGGCTAGTTTTAGAGTCATGGCTAATGTATAGACTAGGGTTATGATTTGGGCTAGTTATAGGATTAAGGTTAGATCTAAGTCTAGTGGTAGGGTTTGGTATAATGTTTAGAACTAGGGTTAGTGTTAGGGTCAAAATCAAGGTCAGAGTAGTTTTAGGGTTAGGGTTTGGACTCGAATTAGGAGTAGGGTTAGAGCTAGGTGTAGGGTTAGAGTTTGGTTTAGGTTAAGTTTTAAAGTTAGGGCTATGGCTCAGTTTTGTTTTAGGGCTAGGGGTATGGTTAGGGATATATTAGGCTTAGCATTAGGTTTAGGGCTAGTGTTAGGTTTAGGTTTAGGCTTAGGGTTAGGGTTAGATTTAGGGTTATGGCCAGGGCTATGATTAGGGCTTGGGTTAGACCAAGAGTTAGGGCTAGGATTAGGGTTCTAGTAAGGGATAGGGTTAGAACTAGAGTTAGAGTTAGGGCGAGAATTAGAGTTAGTCTTTGGACTAAGGTTAGGGTTAGGGTTAGGGTTAGGGATAGGGCTAAATTAGGGCTAAGATTAGGACTAGGATTAGTGTTAGGGTCAGGCCTAGGGTTTGGGTTAGGGATAAAATTAAGGCTATGTTTAGGGCTAGGATAAGGGCTAGGGTTTGTGTTAGTGTTAGGGCTAGGATTATGGCTAGGGTTAATATCAAGTCTAGGGTTAAGTTTAGGAATAGTTTTAGGGTTAGGTTTATGGCTAGGTCTAGTGTAAGGGTTAGGTAGGGTAAGATTCAAGTTTATAGCTAGGGGAATTATTAGGGTCAAGTTCAGTGTTAGGGTTTGGTTTTGGTTTGAGGTTAGGTTTAGGGCTTGAATTAACATTAAGGTTAGGGTTAGCATAATGATAGTGTTAGTTTTACAGTAATTGATAGGTTTGAGGAAAAGGATAAGATTAGAGTTAAGCCTAGGGTTAGCATTATGGTAAGAGTTATGTTTAGGGTAATGGATATAGATAGAGTTAAGGTTAGGGCTAGAGTTATGGTTTGGATTAGGTTTTGTGTTAGGGTTAAGGGGAGGGTTAGAAGTACGATTAGGTTTAGGGTTATGTTTAGGATAAGGGTCAGGTTCTGAGATATGGCTTTGGCTAGGCTGAGAGTTATGTTCAGTGTTAGGTCTAGGGATAGGATTATGGTAAATTTTGGGTTAGGATTGGGGTTAGGGTTAGAACTAGGTTTAGTGTTAGGGTCAGAATAAGTGTCAGGGTTAGGGCTAGGTTTTGGGATAATGTTAGAGCTAAAATGAAGGCTAGGGTTAGCACTATTAATAGGGATAGGGTTTTAATTATTCTAAGGACTAGGGATAGGACTAGGTTTACTCTTAGGTTTAGGGCTTCCCTTAGGGTAAGGGGTTGATTTATATCTAGGGTTAGGGCTATGGTTAGGGTTAGAATTAGAGTTAAAACTAGGTTTAGGGCTCGGTTTAGGTCTAGTTTTTGTTTAGGTTTCTGACTAGGATTAGGGTAACAGCTAATGTAAGAACTAGGGTTACTATTAGGGTTAGTTTTAGGGTTAGGATTAGGGGTAGTTTGAATGCTAGGGTTAGGTTTAATGTTAGGGTGATATTTATAGCTACAGTTCTTATTAAGATAGGAGTCAGGGTCAGGTTTAGTTTTAGAGTTAGCGTTAAGACTTAAATTAGGGTTATTGTTCATGGTAGTGCTCGGTTTGAGTTTAGGGAGGTGTTTACAGCTAGTGTGAGTGTTAGGATATGAGACACGGTCAGGATTAGTTTTAAGGTGAGGCTTAGGACTCGAATTAGGGCTAGGTTTAGGTCTAGGTGTAGTGTTAGTGTTTGGTTTAAGTTAAGGTTTATGGTTAGGGCTATTGCTCAGTTTTGGTTTACTGCTAGGATTAGGGTTAGGGCTAGTTTTACGATTATCATTAGTGTTAGGGCTAGTGTTCGTGTTAGGCTTAGGCTTGTGGTGAGCCGCTGCTGGGAGCCATTAGCCAAGTAGGTATGACAATTTCCTTGCCAGCGTACCCCATGTTGCAGTGACATTGAATGTAGGTGACCTTGCTCAAGGACCAAGGCGGATTAGGGTGTTCCTGGTTTAAGATAATCGTGTTTAGGGCGTTCCCAGTTTAGGTTCCAGGTTTAAGGTTTAAGATTATTCCTGCTGGGAATAGGGCGTATCCTGCTGCCTGAGTTCCCCTTGAGTGCTCACGGGATTCAGAGTATATTTTGGGAGACAGAAGCCCAGTGGATGTGGATTTGGGCAGAGAACGTGAATTTGGGAGAGAACGTGATTGTAGACGGCTGGTGTGAGTTCGGGAATAAAGAGTTTCTGTTTGAATCTACAAGCTGTGTGGTGGCTCGTGATTTTGTGCCCAGCCAGACTGCGGCATTTGGTGGCCCGTACGGGGAACTTTTGAAGCTTAGAGGTAAGTGAAATTTCTCACCCTTGAGGAAGAGCGAAAGAATGGGTGACCAATTCAAAAAACAATGTGTTATTGTTTTGATTTATTTTGTTTTTATTTCAAGTTGCCTGTTCCTAGAACTTTCTCAGGCAAACTGGGGAAAATGGTTGACTCAAGGTTTGAAGTTGTTCGCCTCCAAGCAAGAGAAATTGTTAGAGGAAGGAGGCACCCCAGTGAGACCAAGAACAATTAGGACGTATGTTGATACAATAGAAAAATGTAGCCCATGGCTTTTTAAAGACGAGTTATTAAGTATATCAATGGGACCATCATGGTATCCTGTAGAA
>NW_026004534.1:34429-55336 GCF_001458135.2 Marmota marmota marmota | reverse complement strand
CTGGGGAAGGGCCCTCCTTAAGACTGAGCCATACTATGCAGCCACTTCTGCACAGTGAGATAGGACCTCTACTCTTGCCTGTATTGTTTTAAGAAAATAGAAAGGGGGAACTGTGGTGAGCCGCTTCTGCCGTTTATGCAAATTATGGTCGCCATTACAAGATGGCGCTGGCTCCGCTGTGGTCTGTGACAAACAACTCCTTATTTGGGAGAGTTGGCGCATGACTTTTCATCACCCTATGAGAAAGCTCCACGTGGCTGCTTTGCATTGGGGCTTGAGATGCTTTATTAAGGCTGGGAGGGGCATCCGAGAGGGAGAAGAAGAACTATCAAGGGCGTGAAATAAACTACTGAAAAAAGATTCCTGAGTGTTGCGTCTTCCTTGCGGGCAAGAAGTCGCGACATAGGCTTAGGTTTAAGGTTAGATTTAGAGTTAGGGTTAGGCCTGAGACTAACTTTAAGTCAAGTGTTAGGGCTAGTGTTAGGTTTATGGTAGTGCATAGGGATAGAACTAGGGATAGGGATAGGGCTAGGGAAAGAGTTAGAGTTAGTCTTAGGGCTAGGGTTAGGATAGGGTTAGAGATAGAGCTCAATTAGGGCTAGGATTAAGGTGAGGTTTTATGTTTAACTTAAAAATAGGGTTAGGTTTAGGGTTAGGTTTAAATTTAGAGTAAGGGATGACATTATAGCTAGGTTTAGAGGTAGGGTGAGGGTTATAATTAGGGTTAAGTGTAGGGTTAGATTTAGGGTTATGATTAAGACTAGGTTTAGGGCTAGGATGAGGGCTAGTGGTGTTTTTAGGGCTAGGACTAGGATTAGGGCTAGGAAAAATTTTAGGTTCAGAATTATGGTTTAAGATAGTTTTAGGATTAGGTTTATGGCTATGTCTAGGCTAAGGGTTCAGTGTTGGTTTACTGTCAAGTTTAGAGCTAGGGGTATTATTAGGGTCAGGGTCTGGGTTAGGGTTTGAGATAGATTACGGTTTCAAGTTTGGGATTAAATTAGTTTTAGAATTAGGGTTATGGTAATGATAGGGTTAGGTTTAGGATTTAGGTTAGGTTTAGGGTAATGGAAGAGTAGGATTCGGGATAGGGTTAGGTTTATGCCTAGGGTTATCATTATGGTTAGGGTTATGGTTATGGTAATGGATAGATTTAGAGATCAGTTTAAGCCTAGAGTTATGGTTACAATTAGGGCTAGTGTTAGGTTTAAAGCTAGTGTTAGGTCTTGGATTATGGCTAGGTTTTGGGTTATGTTGGGCTAGGGTTAGGGTTACAGCTAATGCAAATACTAGGTTTACAATTAGGGCTAATTTTAGGGTTTTAGGGCTAGGTATAGTGTTAGGGTTAGGTTTAAACTTAGGGTGATATTTAGAGTTAGAAGTGATAGGATCAGTCTCAGGTTCAGGGTTAGTTTTAGGCTTTGGCTTCCAACTCGAATTAGGGCTAGGGTTAGGTCTAGGTGTAAGGTTAGGGTTTGGTTTAGGTTAATGGTTAGGGTTAGCACTATGGCTCAGTTTTGTTTTAGGAATAGGGCTAGCATTAGGGCTCATTTTAGGATTAGTGTTATGGTTTGGGCTAGTGTTAAGGTTAGGCTTAGGCTTCGGGTTAGGGCTATATTTAGAGTTACATCGTGCCTAAGGTTAGTGCTAGAGATAAGGATAGGGAAAGGGTTAGCACTAGGGTTAGGGCTAGGGTTATAGTTATGGAAAGGGATTGGGTTAGAATGAGTGATAGGGCTAGTGTGAGAGTTAGAGTTAGTCTTAAGGCTAGGGTTAGGGTTAGGTTTAGGTATAGGGCTAAATTTTTGCTAGGGTTATGTTAGGGCTAGGGTTAGGGCTAGTTTTAGGATTAGGCTTAGGCATCGAGTTAGGGTTAGATTTAGAGTTGAATTTCGATCTAGGGTTAGTGCTAGGGCTAAGGATAAGGCAAGGGTTATTACTAGGGTTAAGGTTAGACTTAGGGTTTAGTTTATGTAAGGGATATGGTTATAGCTAGATTTAGGCAAGGGCAAGATTTACTATTAGGGTTAGAACTAGGGTTAGGGTTAGGGTTAGGGTTATGATTAAGGCTATGTTTAGGGCTACGATGAGGACTAGGATTTGTTTTAGGTTTAGGGATACTTTAGAGCTATGGCTAATGTCAGGTCTAGGGTTACAGTTAGGAATAGATTTAGTGTTAGTTTTATGGCTTGGTCCAGTGTAAGGCTTATATTTTTGGTTAGGGTCCAGTTTAGATCTAGGGTGGAATCAGGGTCAGGATTAGGGTTTGGGTTAAGTTAGTGTTTAGGTTCCGGGCTCAAATTAGTGTTAGATTTAGGGTTATTGTAATGACAGGGTTAGATTTAGGGTTTAGGTTTGGTTTAGTGTAATTTATAGGGTTAGGGTTAGGCCTAGGGTTATCAGAAGGGTTAGGGTTATCATTAGGGTAATGGATAGGGTTAGCCCTAAGGTTATGGCTAGGGTTATGTATAGGATTAGGGCTAGTGTTTGGGTTAGGGTTTGGTTTAAGTTTAGGGTTAAAGCTAGGTTTAGGATTTAGATAAGATTAGGTTTTGTGTTAGGTTAGGGCTAGGGTTAAGGCTACCACTAATGTATGAAGTATGTTTATGATTACAGCTAGTTATAGGGTTAGAGTTAGGTCTAGGTCTAGTGTTAAGGATAGGTATACGGTGATGATGATGTTTAGAGCCAAGGTTAGTGTTAGGGCCAGAGTCAGGGTCAGGGTTAGTTTTCAGGTTAGGGTTAGACTATAATTAGGGATAGGGTGAGGGTTAGGTGTAGGGTTAGCATTTGATTTAGGTTAAGGGTTAAGGTTAGGGCTATGACTCGGTTTTGTTTTAGGGCTAGGGGTAGGGTTAGGGCTAGTTTTAAGATCAGTCTTAGGGTTAGGGCTAGTGTAAGTGTGAGATTTATGCTTAGGTTAAGGGTTAGTGATAGGAGTAGAGTATCGCTACATTTAGTCTTAGGGTTAGGGTTAAATTTAGAGATAGGGTGAGATCTAGGTATTGAGATAGGGTTAAGTATAGGGCTAGGGTAGGGCTACATTTAGGGCTAGGTGTATGGTGATGGTAAGGGATAGGGTTAGAACTAGGTATAGAGCTAGCGTGAGAGTTAGAGTTAGTCTTAGGGCTAGGGTTAGGATTAGGGATAGGGCTAAATTAGCGCTTGGATTAGGGATATGGTTATTTTTAGGTTTAGGCCTAGGGTTAAGGCTAGGGTTAGTGTTAGGTTTAGGGTTAGGGTTAGGTTTAGGGTAAGGGATGGGAATATAGCTAGTTTTAGGTCTAGGGTGAGATTCAGGGTTAAGGTTAGGGTTAAAGTTAGGGTTAGGGTTATGATTAACACAAGGTTCATGGCTAGGATGTTGGCTAAGTTTTGTATTAAGTTTAGGGCTAGGATTAGAGCTAGGGCTCATGTTAGGTCTACGGTAGGTTTAGAAATAGTTTTAGAGTTAGGTTTATGGCTAGGTCTATTGTAAAGGTTAGGTTTCTTACTAGGGTCAGGTTTAGAGCTATGGGTATTATTAGAGTCAGGGACAAGTTTAGGGTTAGGGTTAGGGTTAGGTTAAGATTTAGGTTTAGGGCTCAAATTAGTCTTATGTTTTGTGATTGGTAATGACACAGTTAGATTTAGGGTTAAGGTTAGGTGTAGGTTAATGGATAGGGTTAAGGCTAGTGCTAGGATTAGGTTTAGCATAAGGATTATATTTATTTTAGGGTAATGAAAAGGGTTAGAGCTAGGGTTAGGGCTAGGTTTATGGTTAGGATTAGGTTTAGGGTTAGGCTTAGGTTTATCGTTAGGGCTAGGGTTATTGTTAGGGTTAGCTTTAGGCTTAAAGCTAAGGTAGGACTTGGATTAGGTTAGGTTTTACGATAGGTTAGGGCTATGGCTAATGTAAGAACTAGTGTAATGATTAAGACTAGTTTTATGGTTAATGTTAGGGCTAGGTGTAGTTTTAGGGTTAGTTTTATGGTTAGGGTGAAGTGTAGAGCTAGGGTTAGTGTTAGTGTCAGGGACAATATTCGGGTAGGATAATGGTTAGGGTTAAAGCCAGAATTAGGACTAGGGTTGGGTCTAGAAGTAGGGTTAGAGTTTGGGTTAGGTTAAGGGTTATTTTTAAGGCTAGGTCTAGTTTGTCTTTAGGTCTAGAGTTATAGTTATGGCTAGAATTAGGATTAAGTTTAGGTCTAGAGCTAGTGTTAGGATTAGTCTTAGGTATAAGTTTACCAGTAGGGCTAGTGTTAGGGTTCAGTTTAGGGTTAGGTTTAGATTTAGACCTAAGATTAGTGTTAGGGTCAGAATAATGGTCAGGGATAGGGTTAGGTTGGGGTTATGGTCATATCTAGAATGAAGGCTAGGGTTCAGACTAGTGATAGAGTTAGGTTTTGGGTAGGCTAAGGATTAGTGCTAAGAATACGGCTAGCATTAGGGTGAGGGTTTGGCTTAGGGTAAGGGATAGCGTTAGAGCCTGGGTTAGAATTAGAGTTAGAGTTAGGTTTAGGGTTAAAGCTCGTGTTAGGACTTGGAATAGCGCTAGTTTTGTATTAGGGTTAAGGCTAGTGTTATGGTTATGGCTATTGTAAGAAATAGGGTTATTATAAGGGTTAGTTTTAGAGTTAAGTTTAGGGCTAGGTCTAGATTTAGGGTTAGGTTTTAGGTTAGGGTGATGTTTAGAGCTAGGTTTAGTGTTTGGATATGAGTCAGGGTCATGGTTAGATTTAGGGTTAGGGTTAGGTTTCAAATTAGGGCTAGGGTTAGGGCTGGTGTAGGGTAGGGTTTTGTCTAGGGTAAGGGTTAGTGTTAGGGGTATGGCTCAGTATTGTTTTAGGGGTAGAGCTAGGTTTAGGACTAATTTTAGGATTAGCATTAGGGTTAGAGCTAGTTTCGGGGTTAGGTTGAGGCATCGGTAGGGTTAGTTTTAGAGATAGGCTTCAATCTAGAATTAGTACTAGGGCTAAGGATAGTGCAAGGGTTATGACTAGGGTTAGAGCTTGGGTTATGATTACATTAAGAGATAGGGTTAGAAGTAGGGATAGGTCTTGTGTGAGAATTATAGTTAGTCTTAATTCTAGTGTTAGGTTTAGGGTTAGGTATGGGAGTATATTAGAGCTAGGATTGGGGCTAAGTTTAATGTTAGGGTTAGGGCTAGAATTAGGGATATGATTAGGGCTAGGGCTAGGGTTAGGGTTAGAGTAAGGGTTAGGGTTTAAGCTACAGTTAGGGCTAGGGGGAGTTTTAGGTTTAGTGTTAGGTCTAGGTTAGGGTTATGGTTATGGTTATGGTTATGGTTAGGATTGGGGTTAGGGCTAGGGTTTTCATTAGGGTTAGGGTTAGTTTTAGAGTAATTTATTGGATTAGTTGTAAGATTAGGTTTAGGATTAAGTTTAGGTTATGGTTAAATTTAGGTTTAGGGATAGGTTTAGTTTTGATTCATGGTAAGGTTTAAGGTTAAGTTTATGGCAAGTGTTAGGTTAAGGGTTAGGTCAAGGGTTAGGTTTATGATTAGGGTTAGAAATAGGGTTAGGTTTAGGGCTAGGGTTATTATTAGGGTTAGGGTTAGGATAATGTTAGGGTTAGAGCTAGGGTTAGTACTAGGATTAAGGTTAGGATTAGGGCTAGTGCTAGGTTTATGTTTAGGAAGAGGGCTAGGGTTATGTTTAGGCTAAGGGTTAGGCTTTGAGCTAGGGTTATGTCTAAGGTGAGGGTTTGGGTTAGGGCTACATTTAGGATTATGGTTATGCTTAGGGTAGTTTTAGGCCTCGGATTAGGGCTAGGCTTTGTGTTAGGTTTAGGCCCAGGTTTAAGGCTATGTGTAATGTAAGATCTAGGGTTCTGATTAGAGCTAGTTTTAGGGTTAGGGTTAAGGTTATGTCTAGTGTTAGGTTTAGGTTTTGGGTTAGGTTCAGGTTTAGAGCTAGGTTTAGTGTTAGTGTTAGGGTCAGTGTTTAGGTTAGAGTTAGGTTTAGGGTGAAAACCAGAATTAGGACTAGGTTTAGGTCTAGGGATAGGGTTAGTGTTTGCTTTAGGTTAAGGATTATGTTAGGTCTATGGCTCAGGATTTTTTTAGGTCTAGGTCTAGAGATATGGAAATATTTAGGATTAGGCTAAGGTCTAGGGCTTGTGTTAGGGCTAGGTTTAGGTATAAGTTTATTGGTAGGGATAGTTTTAGGGTTTGGTTTAGGGTTAGGGTCAGATTTAGACTGAGGGTTTGTGTTAGGGTAAGGATTTGAGTTAGAGTTAGAGCTAGAATGAGGGCGAGAGTTAGGTCTAGTAATAGGGTTAGGGTTTGGATTAGGCTATGGATTAGGATTAGGACAAAGTTTAGCATTATGGGTAGGGTTTGGCTTTGGGTAAGTGATAGAGATAGAGTTATGGTTAGGGCTAGGGTTAGGTTTAGGTTTACATCTAGGGTTAGGGCTCAGATCAGGGCTTGTTTTTCTGTTAGGTTTAGGGCTAGGTTTAGGTCTATGGCTAATATAAGAACTAAGGTTATGATTAGAGTTAGTATTTGGTCTAGATCTAGTGTTATTGCTATCTTTAGGTAGTGTGATATTTAGCATTAAGGTTAGTGTTAGAATATAAATCAGGGTCAGGGTTAATTTAGGAATAGGACATGAATTAGAACTAGAAGATTTTGGCTAGGTTTAGGGTTATGGTTTGGTTTAGGTTAACATTTAGAGTTAGGACAATTGCTGAGTTTGGTTAAGGGATAAGGCTACGGTTATGGCTAGTTTTAGGATTAATGATAGTGTTAGGTCTAGTGGTAGGTTGAGGATTAGGCTTAGGGTTAGGGTCAAATGTAGAGTTATGGTTAGATCTAGGGGAGGGTCTAGGGCTAGGGTTAGGGCTAAGGTTAGGTCTTGTGTTAGGTTTATTGTAATGGATAGGGTTAGAAATAGAAATAGGGCTAGGGGGAGAGTTAGAGTTAGTCTTAGTCCAAGGTTAGGGGTAGAGTTAGGCTTAGGGCTAAATTAAAGTTGTGATTAGTTCTAGAGTTAGTGTTAAAGTTAGGCCTATGGTTAGGGATAGAGATATGGTTAGTGATAGGGTTAGGGGAAAGGATAGGGTTATACCTATGTTCAGGTCTAGGGTGAGGTTTAAAATTATAGATAGAGCTAGAATTAGGGTTTGGGTTAGGATTAAGGCTAGGTATAGGCCTAAAATGAAGACTAGTCTTTGTGTTAGGGTTAGGGCTAGGATTAGGGCTGGGGCTAATGTCAGGTCTGGGTTTATGGTTATGGTTAGTTTTAGGGTTAGGTTATGGCTAGGTCTAGTGTGAGGTTTAGGTTTAGGTTAAGGGTCAGATTTAAAGCTAAGTGTATTTTTAGGTCCAGGGTAGGAGCAGGGTTTGGTTTAGGTTAAGATTTAGGGTTAAGGCTTGAATTAGCATCAGGGATAGGGTTAGGGTTCCGGTTAGGATAATTTATAGGGTTAGGTTCAGGGTTCAGGTTAGGTTTACAGTAATGAATACGGATAGTGTTAGCAATAGTGTTAGTGTTAGGCCTAAGGTTAACATTTGGGTTAGGCTTATCTTTAGGGTAATGGATAGGGTTAGAGCTAAGGTTAGGGCTATGTTAAGGTTAGAATTAGGACTAGGGTTAGGGTTAGGCCTAGGGTTCATGTCAGGGTTAGGCTTTGGTAAGTGTTAGCATTTTTGCTAGGATTAGGGCTAGCGTGAGGGTTAGGGTTAGAGTCAGGGCTAGTGTTAGGGTTAGGGTTAGGGTTATGTTTAGATTAAGGTTAGAGTTTGAGCTAGAATTAGGGTTAAGGCAAGGATTAGGGTTAGGGTAGGTCTAGGCTTCTTATTACGGTTACAATAAGGACTAGGTTTGGGGCTAGGATAAGGGCTACATTGTGTGAGGTTTATGGCTAACATTAGGGCTATGGGTAATGTAAGAGCTAGGGATATGGTTATGGTTAGTTTTACGGTTAGGGTTATGGATAAGTCTAGTGTTCTAGTTAGGTTTTGGGTTAGGATAAGATTTAGAGCTAGGGTTGGTTTTAGGGTAATTATCATTTTTCGGATTAAGGTTAGGTTTAGGGTGAGGGCCAGATTTAGGACTAGCGTTGGGTCTAGGGATAGTTAGTCTTTAAGTTAGGTTAATGGTTATTGTTAGGGCTATTGCTAGGTTTTTGCTTTGGGCTAAGGCTATATTTATGACTCTTTTCAGGATTAGGTTTTGTCTAGTGGTAGTGTTACGGTTAGATTTAGGTATAGGTTTACCAGTAGGGGTGGGGTTAGGGTTTGCTTTAGGGTTAGTGTCACGTTTAGACCTAGGGTTAGTGTTAGGGTCAGAATAAGGGTCAGAGTTAGAGTTTGGGTTAGAGCTCGAATGAGGGCTAGGGTTAGGACTAGTAATAGAGATAGGGTTTGAGGTAGGCTAAGGATTATGGTTAGTACTAGGGTAGCATTAGTGTGATGGTTTCGCTTAGGGTAAGGGATAGGGTTAGAGGTAGAGTTAGGGTTAGGTTTAGGGTTAAGGTTAGGTTTAGGGTTAAACCTAGGTTTAGGCCTCAGAATAGGGCAAGGATTTGTGTTAGCATTAGGGCTACAGTTAATGAAAGATCTAGGATTCTGATTAGGGATAGTTCTAGGATTAGCATTAGGTCAATGTTTAGAGCTACGATTACTGTTAGGGTCCCTGTACGTGTCAGGGTTACTTCTAGGGTTAGGGTAAGGACTTAAATTAGGGCTACGTTTAAGGCTAGGTTTAGTGTTAGCATTTGGTTTAGGTTAAGGATTAGGGCTAGGTTTATGGCTCGATTTTGTTTTAGGGCTAGGGTACTGTTAGGGCTAGTTTTCCAGTTAACATTAGGGTTAAGCCTAGAGTTAGAGTGAGCTTTAGGCTTAAGGTTAGGGTTAGATCCAGGTTTAGGGCTAGGATGAAGGTTAGAGCTAGGGCTGGGGCTAGGAATAGGGATAGGGTTTGGGTTATGGTAATGGATAGGTTTAGAACTAGGGATAGGGATAGGGAGAGAGTTAGAGTTAGTCTTAGGTCTAGGGATAGTTTTAGGTTTAGGGTTAGGGCTAAATTAGGGCTAGATTAGAGCTACAGTTAGTTGTAGGTTTAGGCCTAGGTTTAGGGGTAGGGTTAGAGTTAGCATTAGGGTTAGTGTAAGGTATGATATTACAGCTATATTTAGGGCTAGGGCAAAGTATAAAATTAGGGTTAGGTCTAGCGTTAATGTTAGGGTTAGGATTAAGACTAGGCTTAGTGATAGGATTAGGGCTAGGATTTGTGTTAGGTTTGGGGCTAAGTTTAGAGATAGGCCTAAGGTCAGGTGTAGGGTTATGTTTAGGCATAGTTTTAGGCTAAGGATTATGGCCAGGTCTATTGTAAGTGTTAGGTTGAAGGTTAGGGTCAGGTTTACAGCTAGGGGTATTATTAGGGTCAGAGTCAGAGTAGGGTATGTGTTTGGTTAAGGATTAGGCTTAGGGCTCAAATTAGCATTAGGGTTAGTGTTAGTGTTAGGGTAATGTATACGGTTAGGTTTAGGGCTAAGGTTAGATTTGGAGTAATGGATAGGTTTAGGGCTGGTTAGGGCTATGATTAATGCTAGGTTTAGGGCTAGGATAAGGGATAAGTTTTGTGTGATGTTTAGGGCTAATGTAAGCGCTTTGGTTAATGTAAGAGTGAGGGATATGGTTATGACTGGTTTTAATGTCAGAGTTATGGATAAGTCTAGAGTTAGGGTTAGGTTTTGGTTTAGGATAAGGTTTAGATCTAGGGTTTCTATTAGATTAAGGGTCATTGTGGTGTTAGGTTTAGTTTTAGGTTTAGGGCCACAATTAAAACTAGCATTGAGTCCATTGGTAGGTTTAGTCTTTATGTTAGGTTAAGGGTTATTGTTAGGGGTAGTGCTAGGTTTTTGTTTAGGGCTAGGGCTAGAGTTATGACTCTATTTAAAATTAGGTTTGGTCTAGTGCTAGTGTTACTGTTAGGTTTAAGTAAAGGTTTACAGGTAGAGGTAGTGTTAGTGTTCGGTTTTGTGTTAGGGTCAGGTTTAGATCTAGAGTTAGTGTTAGGGTCAGAATTAGGGTCAGAATAAGGGTCAGAGTAAGGTTAGAATTAGAGCTAAAATGAGGACTAGGTTTAGGATAAGTAATAAAGTTAGGGTTTAGGGTGGGCTAATAATTATAGTTAGGAATAGGGTAACATTAGAGTGAGGGTTTGGCTTAGGGTAAGGTATAGGGTTAGAGGTAGGGTTAGGGTTAGGGTTAGGGTTAGTGTTATTGTTATTTTTAGGGTTTGAGTTAGTGTTAGTGTTAGGGTTGGGGTTATAGTTAGGTTAAGGGTTAGTATTAGGGTTAGTGATAGGGTTAGTCTTCAGTTTAGGGTTAGGATTATGTGAGTATTAGGGTTAGGGTTAGGGTCAGCATTAGGGTTAGTGTTAGGGTTAGGAATAGTGACAGGGTTAGGTTTAGGGTTAGGTTAGGGTTAGGTTAGGGTTTTTGTTAGGGTTAGGGTTAGTGTTACAGTTAGGATTAGAGATAGGGTTAGTGATAGGGTTAGAGTTAGTGTTAGGATTAGAGTTCAGGTTAGGATTAGGGTTAGGGTAAGGATTAGGGTTTAATGTTAGTGTTAGCTTTGGGTTAAGGTTAGGTTTATTGTTAGGGTTAAGGTTAGGGTTGGGATTATTGTTAGGGTTAGGGATAGGTTTGGGTTAGTGTTAGGGTTAGTGTTAGGGTTTGTGTTAGGGTTAAAGTTTGGGTTAGGTTTAGGGTTACAGTTACGATTAGGATTACAGTTAGGGTTAGGATTAGTGTTAGGGTTTGTGTTAGGGTTAAAGTTTGGGTTAGGGTTAGGGTTAGAGTTAAGATTAGGATTACAGTTAGGGTTAGGATTAATGTTAGGGTTATGGTTAGTGTTAGGTTTAGGGTTAGAGTTTGTGATAGGGTTAGGGTTTTGGTTAGGGTTCAGGTTAGGTTTAGGGTGAGTTTTAGAGTTAAGTTTAGGGTTAGGTTTAGGGTTAGTGTTAGGGTTAGTGTTAGGGTTAGGCTTAGATTTTGTATTAAAGTTATGGTTTGGGTTAACATTTCGGTTAGGTTTAGGGCTAGGGTTAGTGTTAGGGTTAGCGTTAGGGATAATGTTAGTGTTACAGATAGAGTTAGGGTTAGGTTTAGAGTTAGTGTTAGGTTTAGGCTTAGGGTTAGGGTTAGTGTTAGTTATAGAGTTATGGTTGGGGTTTAGGTTAGTGTTAGGTTTAATGTTAAAGTTAGTGTTAGGGTTAGTGTTAGGTAAAGTTTATGGTTATGGTTTGTTTATGGTTTGGGTTAGGATTTCTGTTAGGTTAGGGTTAAAGTCAAAGTTCAGTTTTGTGTTAGGGTTAATTTTAGGATGTTGGTTATTGTTAGGGTTACAGTTAGTGTTAGGGTTAGGGTTCATGTTAGGGTTAGGGTTAGTGTTAGGGTAAGGTGTAGGTTTACGGTTAGGGTTAGGGTTAGAATTAGTGTTTGGGCTAGGGTTAGGGTTAGTTAGATTTAGGGTTAATGTTAGGGTTAGGGTTAGATTTAGTATTAGGTTTAGGATTAGGTTTAGTGTTACATTAAGGGTTAGGGTTAGGGTTAGTGTTTGGGTTAGGGTTTGTGTTAGGGTTAGCTTTAATGTTAGGGTTAGGGTTAAGGTTAGAGTTAGGGTAACTCTCTTAGGAGTAGGTTTAGGGATAGAGGTGTGGTTTGGATTACTGTTAGGGTTAGGGTTAATGATAGGGTTAGCGTTAGTGTTTGGGTTATGGTTATAGTTAGGTTAAGGGTTAGTGTTAGGTGAGTGTTAGGGTTAGGGTAATGGTTAGGGTTAGGATTAGTGTTAGGGTTAGGGTTAGGGACAGTATTAGGTTTAGTTTAGGTTAAGGTTTGTGTTAGGGTTAGGGTTATTGTTAGGGTTACAGTTAGGATTAGGGTTAGGTTTAGAGTTAGGGTTAGGGTTATTGTTAGGTTTAGGGTTAATGGTTGTCTCCGGGTTAGCGTTAGTGTTAGGGTTAGTGTTAGGGTTAGGGTTACTGTTATGGAAAAGTTAGGGTTTGTGTTAGGGTTTGTGTTAGGGTTAGGGTCATGATTAGGATTACCATTAGTGTTAGGGATAGCATTAGGGTTAATGTTAAGGTTAAGGTTAGGGTTACGAGTAGTGTAAAATTTAGGATTAGTGTTAGGGATAGCGTTAGTGTTAGTGATAGCTTTATGGTTAGTGTTGGAGTTATTGTTAAGGTTGGTGTTAGGGTTAGAATTGGTGTTTTGGTTATTTTTATGTTTAGGGTTATGGTTAAAGTTATAGTTAGCATTAGGGTTGGGTTTAGAATTAGTGTTTTGGTTAGCGTTAGGATTAGAGTTAGGTTTAGGGTTAGTTTTAGCATTAGGGTTAAAGTTAGGGTTAGTTTTAGTGTTTGGGTTAGGGTTAGGGTTAGGTTTAATGTTAGGGTTACTGTTAGGTTTAGGGTTAGGGATAGGGTTAGTGTTTGGGTTAGGGTTAGGGTTAGGGTAATCTTTACAGGTGGTGTTAGTATTAGGGTTAGCATTACGGTTAGATTTAGTGTTAGGGTTAGGTTTAGGCTTTGGGTTAGGGTTAGGGTTAGTGTTAGGGTTAGGGTTATGCTTAGGTTTACGGTTAGTGTTAGGTTTAGTGTTAGGGTTTGTGTTATGATTAGGGTTTGGGTTAGGTTTAGGGTTTCAGTTAAGTTTAGGGTTAAAGTTATTGTTAGGATTAGTATTAGGGTTAGGGTTAGGGTTAGTGTTTGTGATAGCTGTAGGTTTAGGGTTAGGGTTCAGAATAGGGTTACGTTTAGTTTTAGAGTTAGCTATAGGGTTGTGTTTAGAGTTAGTGTTAGGGTTACTGTTAGGGTTAGGGTTTTGTTTGTGTTAGGTTTAGTGTTAAGGTTATTCTTAGGGTTTGGGTTAAGATTAGAGTTAGATATAGGGTTAGTCATAGGGTTACAGTTAGGGTTATTTTAAGGGTTAGGTTTAGGTTAGGTTTAGTTAGTTACAGGGTTAATGTTGGGGTTAGGGTTAGTTTTAGGGTTTGGTTAAGGGTTAGTGTTAGGGTTAGTGTTAGGTAAGTGTTAGGGTTACAGTTAGTTTAGGGTTAGGGATAGTGTTTGGTTAGGGTTTGTGTTAGGGTTCGCGTTAGGGTTAAGGTTTGTATTACGGTTAGAGTGTGGGTGTGGGTTAGTGTTAAAGTTACAGTTAGGTTTAGGTTTAGGGTTCATGTTAGAATTACAGTTAGGGTTAGTTTTGATGTTAGTTGTAGGTTTACAGTTAGGGCTAGAGTTAGTGTTACGGTTAGAATTAGGGTTAGGTTTAGAATTAGTGTTTGGATTAGTGTTAGTGTTAGGATTAGGGTTAGTGATATGGTTAAGTTTAGGGTTAGTGTTAGGGTTAGGGTTAGGTTATGTTTAGTGTTATTGTAAGGGTTAGGGTTAGTTTAGTGTTAGGGTTAGGGATAGGTTTAGGGTTAGTTTTAGTGTTAGGGGTGGGATTTGGGTTATGGTTAGTGTTACGGTTAGTGTTAGGGTTAGGATTAGGGTTCTTGTTAGGGTGAGGTTTAGGGTTATTGTTAGGGTTAGTTTTAGGTTTATGTTTAGGGATATGGTTAGGTTTAGGGTTAGTGTAAGGTTTAGGATTATGGTTAATCTTAGGGTTAGGGTTCATGTTAGTGTTAGGGTTAGGGTTAGGGTTCATGTTACTTTTAGGGCTAGGGTTAATATTAGGGTGTAATGTTAGGGATATGGTTAGGTTTAGGGTTAGTGTAAAGTTTAGGATTAGGTTTAGCGTTAGGGTTAAGGTTAGGGTTCATGTTAGTGTTAGGGTTATGTCTAGGTTTAGGGTTAGCTTTAGTGTTAGTGGTAGAGTTAGGGAGTGTGTTTGGGTTAGGAATATGTTTAGAGTTAGGGCTAGGTTTATGGTTAGGGTTAGTGTTACAGTTAGGGTTAGTGTTAGGGTTAAAGTTCGTTTTAGAATTAGGGTTATGTTTAGGTTTAGTTTTATGGTTAGGGTTAGGGTTCGGGCTAGGTTTAGGGTTAGTTTTAGAGTTAGGCTTAAGGTTAAGTTTAAAATTAGTGTTCATGTGAGAAATATGGTTTGTAATAGGGTAAGGGTTAGAGTTATGTTTTGTGTTAGGATTAGGGATAGGTTTAGTGTTATGGTTAGGATTAGGGATAGACTGAGGCTTAGGGTTAGGTTTAGTGTTAGTTTTAGGGTTACTTGTATGTATATGTTAGTGTTAGAGTTAGGGGTAGGATTAGTATTAGGGGTAAGGTTAGGATTTGTGTTAGGGTGAGGTTTAGGGTGAGGGTTAGGGTTAGGGTTGGGTTTAAGGTTAGGTCCAGTGATAGTGTTTGTGTTAGGGCTGGGGATAGGGATGGTGTTAGGGTTAGGGATAGGTTTAGAATTACTTTTAGGTTTAGGGTTAGAATTAGGGTTAGGTTTAGTGTTACTGTTAGGGTTAGGTTTGTTGTTAGGGTTAGTGTTAGGTTAGGGTTAGGGTTATAGTTAAGGTTAGTTTTGGGTTTAGGGTTATATCTAGGGTTTGGGTTAGGGTTAGGTTTAGTCTTAGAATTAGGGTTATAGTTTGGGTTAGGGTTAGTGTTAAGGTTACTGTTAGGGTAAGAATTATGGTTTGTGTTACGGTAAGGGTTAGGTTTAGATATTTTATTAGGGTTAGACTTACAATTAGGGTTTTAGTTATGATAAGAAAAAGGGTTAGAGTGAGGCAAATATTAGCATTAGGGTTAGTTTTAGGGTTACAGATAGATTAGGTATAGTATTAGGGTTAGTGTTAGGCTTAGTGTTAGTATTAGGGTTAAAGTAAGGGTTAGGGATAGGGTTAGTGTTGGGGTTATGGTTAGTGTTAGGATTAGGTTTATGGTTAATGTTAGGTCTAGGGTTAGGTTTAGGGTTAGGTAACGGTTAGGGTTAGGGATCGGTTTGGGTAAGGGTTAGTGTTAGGGTTAGGTTTAGGGTTATGTTTAGGGTTGGGGTTAGGGTTAGTGGTAGGGTTAGGGTTAGGTAAGGGTAGGGCAAGGGTTAGGGTTAGGGTTATGGTTAGGATTAGTGTTAGATTAGTGTTAGGGATTGAGTTATATTTAGTGTTAGTGTTAGGGTTAGGTTTAGGGTTAGGGTTAGGTTTAGAGTTAGTGTATTGGTTAGGGTTAGTGTTACTGTACGGTTTGGGTTTTTTTAAGTTTATTGTTAGTGTTAGGGTTAGGGCTGGGTTAGATTTGTGTTAGTGTTAGTGTTAGGGTTAGTGTTAGGTAAAAGATAGAGTTATTCTTATGTTTACGGTTATGTTTTGAGTTAGGGAAAGTGTTAGTTTTATGGTTAGGGTTACTTTAGGTTTAGGGTTAGGGTTAGTGTTAGGGTTAGGGTTAGGGTTTAATGTTAGGTTAGGTTTAGGGATAGGGTTATGTTTAGTGTTGGAGTTATTGTTAATTTTAGTGTTAGTATTAGTGTTAGGGTTAGAGTTAGTGTTAGGGTTAGGATTAGGGTTAGGGTTAGTGTTAGGGTTACGGTTAGGTTTATGGTTAGGTTAGATTTAGGTTTAGAAGGTTTTTTAGGGTAATGGATAGAGTTAGTGTTAGGGTTAGAGTTAGGATTTGTGTTAGGGTTAGGGTTAAGGTTAGGGTTAGGTTAGGTTTAGGGCAGGGTTAATTTTAGTGTTAGGATTTGGGTGAGGTTTAGGATTTGGGTTAGTTTTAGGGTTATTGTTAGGGTTAGGGTTAGGTTAGGGTTAAGGTTATGTTTAGGATTCGTGTTAGGTTTCAGGTTAGGGTTAGTGATAGCTTTAGGTTTAGCGTTAGGGTTAGGGTTAGCATTAGGTTTATACTTAGGTTTAGGGTTAGTGTTATTCTTAGAGTTAGGGTTACGATTAGCTTCAGGGATAGAGTTAGGCTTAGGGATATTGTTAGGGTTAGGTTTAGTGTTAGGATTAGGGTTAGGGTTAAAATTAAGATTAGTGTTCAGGTTAGGGTTAATTTTAGGGTTTGGATTAGGGTAAGGTTTGTGTTAGGATGAGGTTTAGAGTTAGGTTTAGGGTTACGGTTAGGGTTACATTTAGGGTAAAATTTAGGGTTAGGGTTAGGGTTAGATTAGTGTTAGTGATAGGGTTAGAGTTATGGTTAGTGTTAGGGTTAGGGTTTAAGTTAGTGTAAGGTTTAGTGTTAGGGTTAGGTTTTGTGGAGGGGTTACAGTTAGGGTTATATTTAGGGTTATAATAAACATTAGGATTAGGGTTAGAGTTAGGTTGAGAGTTAGGTTTAAGTTAGGGTTGGAGATAGGGATAGGGTTAGGGTTAGGGATAGGGTTAGGGTTAGGTTTAGGGTTAGGTTTAGGGTTAGGATTAGTGTTAGGATTAGGATTAGGTTTGGGTTAAATTAGGGTTAGGGTTAGGGTTATGGTTCGTATTAGCTTTAGGGTTAGGTTTTATGTGTTAGGTTTCAGATTAGGGTTAGGGTTAGGGTTAGTGTAAGAGATAGGTTTAGGGTTATGGTTAGAGTTAGTGTCATGGTTAGGATTAGGAGTCCTGTTACTGTTAGGTTTAGGGTTAATGTTAGGGTTAGTGTTACAGTTAGAGTTAGGGTTACGGTTAGATTTAGTGTTTGAGTTAAGGTTAGAGTTAGGGTTAGGGTTAATGTTAGGGTTAACTTAGTGTTATGGTTAAGGTTAGGGTTAGTGTTAGGTTTAGGGTTAGGGATAGCGTTATGGTTAGTGTTAGGGTTAGTGTTAGTGACAGGGTTATGGTTAGGTTTAGGATTAGGTTTAGGGTTTGGGGTAGTGTTAGGGAGAGGGTTTGGGTTAAGTTTAGCATTAGGTTAGGGTTAAGGTTAGGGTCCGGTTAGGATTACGTTTATGGTTATGGTTAGGGTTAGGGTTAATGTTAAGGTTAGGGTTAAGTTTAGGGTTAGGGTTAGTATTAGGGCTGGTGTTAGGCTTAGTGTTAGGTTTAGGGTTACTGTTAGGGTTATGTTTAGGGTTGGGCTTGGGTTAGGGTTAGAGTTAGCATTAAGTTTAGTGTAAGAGTTAAGGTTAGGGTAAGTATTAGGATTAGTGATAGGATTAGGATTAGGGTTAGGGTCTGTATTAGGGTTAGATTTGGGTTATGTTTAGGTTTAGGGTAAGTGTTATGGATAGGATTAGGGTATTTGCCCACGATGCCATAGAGGGAGACATTGGGCTAATGAATGCCATTCTCAAACCACCATAGAGGGTACTCCATTATCAAAAAATGAACAAGGATCAGGTGTTTATCCAGGATATCATGAAGAAAGACATCAGGCTCCATTGCCAAAAAATTGACATGGGGGCCCAATACTCTGGGGCCCAAGACCACAAATATATGGAGCACGGGAGGAACCCAGCAACCCCATCAGGGTAGTGCTCAGGATACATTGTCCATTAGATCTCTCATCACACAAACCAGAGGAAGCGCAGGGTTGGACATCTGTGCATCCACCAGAGCAGTACTAACTCCAGAGATTGGAGTTCAAATCATTCCCACAAGGGTAAAAGGACCTCTTCCCAAAGGAACAGTAGGCTTATTATTGGGATGTAGTTCTTCTACTTTAAAAGGACTTATGATAAGTCCTGGGGTAATTGATCCCGATTATGAAGGTGAAATAAAAATTATAGCCAGTTCTCCAAAGGATATATCAGTAATTACACCAGGAGATAGAATATCACAGTTACTAATAATACCCTGCCTACATGATAAATTTTCCAGTCGTATTGTAGAAAGAGGTTCCAAGGGATTAGGCTCCACAGGTGTAGATTGGGCTATGCTTTCTTTAAATTTAGATTCAAGGACATGAATTTAATGGGCTACTGGATACAGGTGCAGACCTTAGCATTATCTCTCATCAAGAATGGCCAAAACATTGGCCATTACAACAAGGCACTCAAATGCTTCGAGGCCTAGGAGTGGTGACTAATCCCCATAGAAGTGCATTGGTATTATATTGGAAGGATCCTGAAGGATGTGAAGGAACTATACAGCCATATGTATTGGATCATCTTCCCGTAAATTTATGGGGATGAGATGTCCTAGATCAATTAGGTTTGACATTAACAAATAACATCAACCAAAATGCACCCACTATTATGACTAAACAAGGTTTTAGGAAAGGAAAAAGATTAGAAAAACAAGAACAAGTTATAACAGCACCAATACAAATAAATCAAGGAACAGACAGACATGGATTGGATTTTCAGAAGGGGCCACTGAGACAATAAAAATTACTTGGAAATCAGAAAGACCAGTATGGGTTCCTAAGTGGCCCCTCACTAAAGAAAAGATAAAAGCAGCCCATGACCTGGTCAAACAATGATTAGCAGAAGGACTTATACAACCTTCTGTATCTCCCAATAATACTCACATTTTTGTCATCAAAAAGAAATCTGGTAAATGGAGATTATTGCAAGACTTAATAGCCATTAATAATGAGATGGTTATTATGGGACCTGCTCAATTGGGGATTCCTCAATTGTCTGCTTTGCCAAAAGCATGGTATGTTTTAGTTATAGATTTTAAAGATTTTTTTTTCAATTCCAATTCATCCTGAGGATAGTCCACGTTTTGCATTTACTATCCCTGCACTGAATCATGAAGGTCCTGATCAGAGATATGAATGGAAAGAACTCCCGCAAGGGATGGCTAACAGCCCAACAATGTGTCAAATTTATGTTAAAGTAATCCAGCCACTTAGAAATCAAAACCTGAACTAGAAATATTTCACTATATGGATGATGTATTATTAGCACACAAAGATAAAAACACATTGCTAGAATGTTATGCCACAGTTACAAACTTATTAAAAAATATAATCTAGAGATAGTAATAGATAAAGTATAATTAAACTTTCCAATTAATTATTTAGGAGTTCTATTATCCTCAACCATGGTCTGTCCACCAAAAATTCAAATACCAGTAGATCAAATCAAATATCTTAATGACTTTCAAAAGTTATTAGGAGACATAAATTGGATAAGGCCTTATCTAGGTATACCAACAGGAGAGTTGGGACCTTTATTTGATATCCTAAAAGGTCCATCAGATCCAAATTCACCCCGCATGTTAATGCCTGAAGCAAGAAAGGCATTAAAAATCATTGAAATATATATGGAAAATATGCATTTTGATAGAATTGATATAAGTTTGTATTTATTATTTATTGTACTACCAACAAAAATATTCCTACAGGAGTATTTTGGCAAGAAGGTCCATTATTATGGATACATTTATTTTATTCTCCTAACACTATTCTTACTAGGTATCCTGAGGCTGTAGGACAATTAATACTCAAAGGAATAAAAGCAGCAAAGGGAGTGTTTGTAATTTCTCCCAATAAAATTATTACTCCATATACTATGAATCAAAGTGATGAGTTAGCTAATGAGTTAAAAACTTGGCAATAATCAAGTGCAAATCTAATGTTTCATTTGATAACCACTTACCATCTAATCCTTTATTGTCTTTTTGGTCATTGCATCCTGTAATTTTTCCAAAAATGACAAGAAAATCACCTACCATGAATGCTCCAAATATATTCACTGATGGGTCAAATAATGGTACAGCAACAATAGTTACACCTGATCAAAATTTTACATTTTTAGGACCCAAACAATTAGCTCAAAAGGTAGAGCTTAATGCAGTATTACAAGCTTTTGTGATGTTTAAAGATTCTGTATTTAATTTATTTTCCGATAGTCAGTATATAGTTAATGCTATAGTATCCCTTGAAGATGCTGGTAGGATTTCCCCTTCCTCTACTGTTTTCTCTTTGCTTTCCACTATACAAAGTCTAAGCTGGGACAGAAAAGATCCATTCTTTATAGGACATATCAGTGTACATACAGGATTGCCTGGAGCCCTTAGTTTGGGCAATGATTTAGCAGATAAAACTACACATAACATACATATTTTCTCTACACTAGAAGAAGCTATAAATTTTCATAAAAAGTTCCATGTCAATGCTAATACTTTACAAAAGCGTTTTAAAATAACTAAGGAACAAGCTAGACAAATAATAAAACAATGTCAAAATTGTGTGACCTTTTTACCACAAGTTAATCTTGGAGTCAATCCTAGAGGATTGATACCTAACCATATTTGGCAGATGGACGTCACACACTTGCCAGAATTTGGAAAATTAAAATATTTGCATGTTACAGTTGATACTTCTTCTGGATTTTTGATGGGCTCCCTTCATGCCGGAGAAAAAACTAAAGATGTTATAGCTCATTGCTTACAAAATTTTGCCACTGTGGGTGTTCCAAAACAGTTAAAAACAGATAATGCCCCTGGTTATACTTCTACCTCTTTTAAACAATTTTGCTCAACATTTGGCATTACTCATATAACAGGAATCCCATACAATCCACAGGGACAAGGCATAGTTGAAAGAGCTCATCAAACTATTAAAATGTACTTATTAAAGCAAAAAGAAGGAATTGGGAAGGGGTATATATTCCCCAAAGATAAACTTAAAATAACCCTTTTTACTCTAAACTTTTTAAATTTGGATTCATCAGGACTTAGTGCTGCGGAAAGGCATATGTGTCCAAAAAATGTACATAAGCCCAAGGTACTTTGGAAGGATATTCTAACAGGACAATGGAAAGGTCCTGACCCAGTAATTGTCTGGAGTCGGGGGTCTGTTTGTGTGTTTCCACAGGGAGAACAGCAGCCGATTTGGATTCCAGAGAGATTAACCAAGGTCCTGACCCAGTGATTGTCTGGAGTCGGGAGTCTGTTTATGTGTTTCCACAGGGAGAACAGCAGCCGATTTGGATTCCAGAAAGATTAACTAAAGCGATTTCTACAGACCAAAAAGAAGATGATTTGGCTCAAATCCATAACAACTGATATCCAAAACTCCAGTTTGGCTATTCTTACATCTGCAACAGAACCAGGATGCTTTTTT
>NW_026004534.1:0-32015 GCF_001458135.2 Marmota marmota marmota | reverse complement strand
ATCTATGCTAAGCCTCAGGCTAGCATCATTCTGAATGGAGAAAAATTGAAGGCATTCCCTCTAAAATCTGGAACAAGACAGGGATGCCCTCTATCACCACTTCTATTCAATATACTTCTCTAAACAATGGCCAGAGCAATTGGACAGACGAAAGAAATTAAAGGTATAAAAATAGGAAAAGAAGAACTTAAAATATCACTATTTGCAGTGACATGATTCTATATCTGTTGGTGCAGAGACTTGTGGTAGTATTGGGGTATTTTTGCTGATGGTGTCATCAGTGGTACAATGTTTCCAAAAGGAGCCATCAATTGGCTTTGTGTATCTTCCTCCCTTCTGCTTCTGATGGTCGTTCAGCTAAAATTTGGAGGCCAACAAAGGTGAGACAAAGAACCTCACCCCCCCTCCCCACCAGTACAAAGATCTATCCACAGGTGTGGCTGTATGCTGGACCAGTAGTCAATGATGGGTAAGATAAAATTGCAATGGTACCAACCTAAGACAGGAGGCTGACGCCTTGAAGTCAGCTCATCCAATGATGGGTAAGAACCATATGTAGTATTGGACAACCTAAGGCAGGCAAGGTCCCTAAGCCACATGCTTGTTTTTTTAGCAGAGAGGGGAAGATGTTGAGAGCCACAGCTGAAGGGGCCCCAGCAAACTTCCAGCTGCCAGCAAACTTCCAGCTGCCAGCTGATGATTGGCTCACAGCGGCCCCAGCAAACTTCTAGCTGCCAACTGATTGGCTCCTCTGTGGTGATGCTCATTGGGCCGTTTAGCCGCCCTTTCAGACCACAGAGCTGCTCATTGGGGTACTTTTTTGGCTCTGCCCACACGACCCAGCTAATCAGCCTCAAGAGCAGGAGGAGTGGGGGAGGTTGAGAGGATTGTAGGAAGATGGTAGTGGCAGTTGGGCTCTGAGGGATTTCCTGAGGAGCTGTGTGGTGCAGTGTGTGTGTTCTTTTGACAAGTGGCTCCTGACTGTGGCAGATTAGAGTTAGGGTTATGGTTTAGGTTACGGTTTGTGTTAGTGTTAGGGTTAAATTTAGGGTTACGTTAGAGTTGGGGTTAGGGTTACGGTTAGTATTAGGGTGAGTGTTAGGGTTAGGGTTAGAGTTAGGCTTAAGATTAGGTTTAGTGTTAGGTTTTTGGTCAGGTTTAGGGTTAGTGTTAAGTTTAGGGTTAGTGTTAATTTTAGGCTTAGGGTTAGAGTTAGAGTTAGGGTTAGGATTAGGTTTAGTTTCATGTTAAGTTTAGGGTAAGGGTTAGGGTTAGGGTTAGGGTAAGGGTTAGGTTTAGAATTAAGGCTAGGTTTAGGGTTAGGGTTGCTGTTAGGGTTAGGCTTAGGTTTAAAATTAGTGTTTGGGTTAGGGTTAGAGTTAGGTTTATGGTTAGTGTTAGGGTTAGTTTAGGTTAGCGTTAGGTTTAGGGTGAGGTTTAGGGTTAGAGTTATTGTTAGGGTTAGGGTTAGGGTTAGGGTAAGTGTTAGGTATAGTGTTAGGGTTAGGGTTTCTGCTAGGGTTAAAGTAAGATTTAGGGTTAGGGTTAGTGTTTCGGTTAGGATTAGGGTTAGAGTTTGTGTTAGGTTTAGCTTTAGTGTTAAGTTTAGGGTTAGGGTTCTGGTTAGGATTAGGGTTAGTGTTGGGGTCGTGGTTAGTGTTAAGGATAGGGTTAGGTTTAGGGTTAGGGTTAGGATTAGGGTTAGGGTTAGAAATAGGTTTAGGTTTAGTGTTAGTGTTAGGGTTAGGGTTAGTGTTATGGTTAGGGTTAGAGTTAGGGTTAGGTTTAGTGTTAGGGTTAGGATTAGGATTAGGGTTATTGTTAGTGTAAGTGTTAGGTTTAGGGTAAGATTTAGGGTTAGTGTTAGTGTTAAGGTTAGGGTTATGGTAATGGTTAGTTTTAGAGATAGGTGTAGGTTTAAGGTTAGTGTTAGGGTTAATGTTAGTGTTAAGGTTATGGTTTGTGTTAGGGTTAGGTTTTGTGTTAGGGTTAGTGTGAGGTTTAGTGTTATGGTAACGGTTAGGATTAGGGTTAGGTTTAGGGTTAGTGTTACTGTTAGGTGTAGGGTTAGGATTAGGATTAGTGATAGGGTTATGTTTGGGTTAGGGTTAGGGTTAGTGTTAGGGTTAGGTTTAGGTATAGAGTTAGGGTGAGGGTTAGGTTAAGGGTTAGTGTTATGGTTAGGGTTAAGGCTTGGTTTACAATTAGTGTTTTGTTTAGGGTTAGAGTTAGGTTTATGGTTAGTGTTAGGGTTAGTGTTAGGTTAAGGTTAGGTTTAGTGTGAGGTTTATGGTTAGTGTTAGTGTTAGGGTTATGAATAAAGTTAGGATTAGGTTTAGTGTTAGGTTTAGGTATAGGGTTAGGTTTTGTGTTAGGGTTAAGTAAAGGTTAGAGTTAGAGTTAGTTTTGGGGTTAGGGTTAGGGTTTGGGTTCATGTTAGGGTTAGGTTTACGGTTAGGTTTAGGGTTACAGAAAGGATTAGGGTTAGGTTTTGGGTCTGGGTTAGTGTTAGGGTTAGTGTTAGGTTAGGCTTAGAGTTAGGGTTAGGGTTTGTGTTAGTGTTAGGGTTAGTGTTAGAGTAACGGTCAGGTTTAGGGTGGTGGTTAGTGTTAGGTGTAGGGTTAGTATTAGGGTAAGGGTTAGTGATAGGGCTAGGTTTAGAATTAGGGTTAGGGTTTGTGTTAGGGTTAGGGTTAATTTTAGGGCTAGTGATAGGTTTAGGATTCCGGGTAGGGTTAGTGTTGGTGTTAGTGTTAGGGTTAGTGTAAGTGTTAGGGTTTGTGTTAGAGTTTGGGTTAGTATTAGGGTTAATTAAGGCTTAGAGTTGGGATTAGCTTAGGGTTAGGGTCATGGTTTGGGTGGATTTGTGTTAAGGTTAAGGTTACGTTAGCGTTAGGGTTAAGGTTACTGTTAGGGTTGGTTAGAGTTAGGGTTACATTTATTGTTAGGTTTAGTGTTAGGGTTGGTGTTAGGGTTAGAGTTAGGTTTAGTGTTAAGTTTAGGGTTAGGGTTAGAGTTAGGGTTCTTGTTAGGGTTAGGGTTAGAGTTAGTGTTAACGTTAGGTTTAAGATTAGATTTAGGGTTAGTGTTAGTGTTACGGTTAAGGTTAAACTTAGGGTTAAATTTAGTTTTGGGGTTATGGTTAGACTTAGGTTTATGATTAGTGTTATGGTTAGTGTTAGCTTAGGTTTAGGTTTAGGGTGGAGTTAACAGTTAGGTTTAGGGTTAGTGTTAGTGTTAGGGTTAGGGTTAGAGTTAATGTTAGGGTTAGGGTTTGTATTAGGGTTAATGTTAGGATTAGGCTTAGGGTTACAGTTAGTTTTAGGTGTTGGGTTTGGTTTAGGGTTAGGGATTGGGTTAGGTTTAGGATTATATTTAGGGATACTGTTAGATTTAGGGTTAAGGTTACCATTAGGGTTAGGTTTAGGGTTAGGTTTCATGTTTTTTTTTTTTAGGGTTAGTGTTAGTGTTAGCTTTAGGGTTAAGTTTACGATAAGTGTTAGGGTTATTGTTAGGGTTAGTGTTATTATTATGGTTAGGGTTAGGTTTAGGGTTATTGTTAGGGTTAGGTTTCATTTTTGGTTAGGTTAAGGGTTAGTGCTAGGTTTAGCTTTAGGGTTAGTGTTAGGGTTAGGATTAGGGTTATGATTACTGTTAGTATTAGGGTTAGAGTTAGGTTTAGGGTTAGGGTTAGAGTTAGGGTTATGATTAGATTTAGGTTAGAGTTAGGGTTAGGTTTAGGGTAAGTGTTAAGATTATGGTTATCATTATGGTTAGAGTGAGGTTAGTTTAAGCTTTAGGGTTAAGGTTAGGGTTATATTAAGGTTAGGGTTATGGTTATTATTAGGGTTAGTGTTAGAGTTAGGGTTAGGTAAAGGATTAGCATTAGTGTTTGGGTTAGGGTTATAGTTAGGGTTAGGGTTAGGGTGAGTATTAGGTTTAGGGTTAGGGTTAGGGTGAGGGTTAGGTTTAGGATTAGGTTTAGGGTTTCTGTTAGGGATATGGTTAGCATTAGTTTTAGGGTTAGTTTTAGGTTTGGGATTAGGGTTTCATTCAGGGTTAAGCATAGGGGTAAGTTTAGGTTTACGGTTCATGTTAGGGTGTGGTTTAGGGTTAGTGTTATAGTTAAATTTAGAATTATAGTTAGGTAAGCATTAGAGTTAGGGTTAGGTTTGTGTTAGGGTTATGATTTGGCTTAGGGTTTGTGTTAGGGTTAGGTTTACGTTTGGTTTTGGGTTACGGTTACGGTTAAGGTTATGGTTAGAGTTACAGTTATGATTAATGTTAGGGATAGATTTATGTTATGGTTAGGTTTAGGGTTAAGGTTATGGTTAGGTTAAATTTAGGGTTAGGGGTATGGTTCATGTTAGGGTTATGGTTTGTGTTAATGTTAGGCTTAGGTTTAGGGTTAGGGTTAGGGTTAGTGTTAGGTAAGGTTCAGGGTTAGTCTTAGGTTTTGGGTTAGGATTAGGATTAGTGTTGTGTTAGGTTTAGGATTAGGGTTAAGTAAGGGTGAGGATTAGGGTCAAAGTTATGATTTGGGTTAGGGTTTGTGTTAGGGTTAAAATTAGACTTAGTGTTAGTGTTAGGGTTAGAGTTAGGGCTAGTTGTAGAGTTAATTTTAGGGTTAGGTTTAGGATTAATATTAGGGATTGGTTTAGGGTGTAAAATAGTGTTTGGCTTAGTGGAATGGTTAGGGTTATAGTTTGTGTTAGGTTAGGGTTAGGGTTAGTGTCAGGGTTATTTTTAGGTTTAGCATTAGGGTTAGAATTAGGTAATGGTTAGTGTTAGGGTTAGGTTGAGGGTTAAAATTAGGTTTCAGCTGAGGGTTAGTGTTAGGGTTAGTTTTAGTGTTAGGGTTAGGGTTAGGGTTAGGTTTAAGGTTGGTGTTTTGGTTAGTTTTAGGGTTAGAGTTAGTGTTAAGTTTAGTGTTAGTGTTAAGGTTAGGGTTTGGGTTAGAGTTAGAGTTAGTGGTAGTGTTAGGGTTAGATTTAGGGTTCATGTTAGGGTTAGGTTTAGGCTTAAAGTTAGTATTAGTGTTAGTGATAGGGTTATTGTTAGTATTAGGCTTAGGGTTAAGTTTAGGGTTAGGTTTTAAGGTTAGTGATAGATTTAGGATTATGGTTAGCGTAGGAGATATTGTTAGGTTTAGGGTTAGTGTTCCTGTTAGGGTTAGGGTTAGGTTTCAGTATGAAGTTAGGGTTAAGTTTAGGGTTAGGTATAGTGTTTTTAAGAGTTAGGGTCCTAACCCTAACTCTTAAAAAGAAACACTTAGGTTTCTTAGGTTTCTGGATAGGGTTAGGGTTAGTTTTAGAGTTAGGATTAGGGTTAGGGTTAGGGTAGTGTTAGGGTAGTGTTAGGTTTAGGCTTAGGGTTTGTGTTAGGGTTAGGGTTAACTTTGTGTTAGGGTAAAGGTTAGGGTTAAGGTTAGAGTTAGGATTAGTGTTAGGGTTAGTGTTAGGGTTAAGGTTACAGTTAAGGTTAGGGTTGGTGTTTGGGTTATTTTTAGGTTTAGGTTTAGTGTTAGGTTTAGTCTTAGGGTTAAGGTTAGGGTTTGGGTTAGGGTTAGGGTTAGTAGTACGGCTAGGTTTAGAATTAGATTTCTTGTTAGAGTTCATGTTAGGGTTACTCTTTGTTTTAGGGTTAGGGTTCGTGTTAGCGTTAGTTTTAGGGTTTGTATTAGATTTAGGTTTAGGTTTAGGGTTAGGGTTAATGTTATGGTGAGGGTAAGGGTTAGGGTTAGGATTAGTGTTTGGGTTATGGTTAGTATTAGGTTTCAGGTTAGTGTTAGGGTTACTGTTATGGTGAGGCTTAGGGTTAGCATTAGCATTTGGGTTAGGGTTAATGTTAGGGTTAGGGTTACGGTTAGGTTTAGGTTTAGGGTTAGTATTAGGGTGAGGGTTAGGGTTTGGGTGAGGCTTAGGCTTAGTGGAGTATTTAGAGTTAGGGTTCGTGTTAGGGTTAGGGTTAAAGTTAGTGTTACCTTTAGTGTTCAGATTAGAATTAGAGTTAGTGATAGGTAAGTATTAGCATTAGTGTTAGGTTAGTGTTAGGGTTATGGATTGGGTTATACTTTGTGTTAGGTTTAGGGTTAGGGTTAGTTTTAAGGTTAGGGTTAGTGTTAGGTTTAGGGTTAGTATTAGGTTTAGTGTTAGGTTTAGGGTTAAGATTCATATTAAGTTTAGGGTTAAAATTATAGTAAGTGTTATGGTTAAGGTTGGATTACGGTTAGAGTTAGTGTTAGGGTTAGTGTTAGGGTTAGGTTTAGTTTTAAGTTTTGGGTAAGTGTTAGGGTTTGGTTAAGATTAAATTCAGTGTTGGGTTAGTGTTAGTGGTTAGAGTTAGGTATGGGTGAGTTTCAGGGTTAGATTAGGGTCAGGGTTATGATTTGAATTAGGGCTTCTATTAGGGTAAGAATTAGAGTTAGTATTAGTGTTAGGGTTAGTGTTAGTGTTAAGGTTAGGTTTAGGTTTAGTTTTAGCCTTAGGGTAAGGGTTAGGCTTTGGGTCAGGATTGGTCTTAGTAGAATGGTTAGGGTTAGGGTTCATGTTTGTGTTAGGATTAGGGTTAGGATTAGGTAAGAGTTAGCATTAGGGTTAGGTTAGGTTTAGGGTTAGGGTTTGGGTTAGGGTTTGGGTTTGGGTTAGGGTTAGGATTAGGGTTAGGTTTAAGGTTAGGGTTAGGATTAGGGTTAGTGTTAAGGTTAGTGTTAGGGTTCATGTTAGGGTTAGGGTTAGTGTTAGGGTTCATGTTAGATTTACTTTTAGGGTTAGGTTTAGGGTTTGTATTTAGGGATAGGTTTAGGATTAGTGTTAGGTTTCAGTTTAGGTTTAGGTTTAGGGTTAGGGTTAGGGTTAGTGCTGCATTTAGGGTTAGGGTTAGGGTTAGGATTAGTGTTTGGGTTAGGGTTAGTGTTAGGTTTAGTCTTAGTATTAGGATTACGGTTAGTTATAGGGTTAGGTTTAGGGTTAGGATTAGGGTTAGTGTTAGGATGAAAGTTAGGTTTATGCTTAGGGTTAGTGTTAGGGTTAAGATTAGGGTCAGGGTTTGTGTAAGGGTTAGGGTAAGGTTTATGGTTACGGTTTGGGTTAGGGTTACGGTTGGTGTTAGGGTTAGTATTAGGGTAAATGTTAGGGTTAGGTTTAGTGTTAGGGGTAGGATTAGAATTTGGGTTAGGGTTAGGGTTAATGGTAGGTAAGGTTTATGGTTCGTGTTAGAGTTAGATTTAGGTTTAGGTTTAGGATTAGTGTTAGGGTTAGTGTTAGGGATAGTGTTATGATTAGGGATAGATTTAGGGTTAGGGGTAGTGTTAAGGTTAGGGTTAGGTTTAGGTTTATTGATATGGTTAGGTTTAGGGTTAGCTTTAGGGTTATTGATAGGGTTAGTATTAGGGTTAGTGTTAGTGTTAGGGTAAAGGATAGGTTTAGGGTTAAAGTTCTTGTTAGATTTAAGTTTAGTTTTAGAGTTAGGGTTAAGGTTAGTTGTTAGGTTTAAAGTTAGGGTTTGTGTTAGGGACAGGGTTAGTGTTAGGGTTTTGGTTAAGACTAGGGTTAGTTTAGTGTTAGGGTTAGGGTTAGGGTTAGTGGTACAGTTAGGTTTAGGGTTAGGGTTAGTGTTTTATTTAGGGTTAGAGTTAGGGTTAATGGTAGTGTTAGTGTTAGGAGAAGGGTTAGGATTAGCGTTTGTATTAGGTTTAGGGTTAGGTTTAGGTTTAGGGTTAGTGAGAGAGTTAAGGTTTTGATTAGGGTTAGTGTTAGTGTTATGGTTAGTGTAAGGTAATGGTTAGAGATAGGCTTAGTTTAGGCTTAGGTTTATGGTTTTTGTTAGGATTTGTGTTAGGGTTAGGAATAGGGTTAGAATTACAATTAGGGTTAGGGTTAGGGTTAGGATTCCTGTTAGGGTTAGTGTTAGTGTTACGGTTAGGGTTAGGTTTAGGGTTAGTGTTAGTGTTAGGGTTAGGGTTAGGGTTAGGGTTAGGATTAGTGTTAGGTTTAGGGTAAGGGTTAGGGATAGGGACAGGGTTAGTGTTAGGGTTAGAATGAGTGTTAGGGTTATTGTTAGGTTTAGGTTTTTGGTTAGTTTTAGGGTTAAGTTTAGTGTATATTTATGAATAAGGTTAGTTTATTGATAGGGTTGAATTCAGAGTTCATTATAGGTTTCTTGTTAGGGTTACAGTTAGGGTTAGTTTGGTGTTATGGTTAGGGTTAGCATTACATTTAGGGTTAGTGTTACTGTTAGGGTTAGCATTAGGATTAGTATTACTAATACAGTTAGTGTTAGGGTTAGTGTTCATGTTAGGATTAGTGTTAATATTAGGGTTAGGTTTAAGGTTAAAGTTAGGGTTAGTGTTAGGTTTACAATTAGGTTTAGGTATAGTTTTAGAGTTGGAATAGGTTAAGGGTTAGTTTTAGGATTAGGGTAAGAGTTTCATTAGTATTATGGTTAGGGTTAGAGTTAGGGTTAGGGTTAGTGTTAGGGTTAGGTTTAGTTTTAGCTTTAGTTTTATGGTTACTGTTAGGGTTAGGGTTAGCATTAGGTAAGGGATAGTGTTAGGGTTGAATTAGGTTTAGGGTTAGGGTTGGAGTAAAGTGTTGTGTTAGGCTTAGGGTTAGGTTAGGTGTAGGGTTAGGGTTAGGGTTGATGTTAGGGTTAGTTTTAGGGTTAGGTTTAGAATTAGTGTAACGGTTAGTGTTAGCATAGGGTCATTTTCAGAGGTAGGGTAAGTTGTAGGTTCAGGGTTAGGTTTAGTGTTAGGGTTAGGGTTAGGGTTAGTGTTAGGGTTAGGGTTAGGATTAGTGTTAGGGTTAGGGTTGCGTTTTGTGTTAGGTTTACATATAGGGTTAGGGTTAGGGTTACGGTTATGGTTAGTGTTAGGGTTCGGGTTAGCATTATGCTTATTGTTTAAGATAAGTTCAGGGTTGGGTTTAGGGTTAGGGTTAGGTTAGATTTAAGGTTAGGGTTCATGTTATGGTTAGGGTTAGGGTTAGTGTAATTTTAAGGTTTAGGGTTAGGGCTAGAGTTAGTGTTAGGGTTAGTTTTAGGGTTAGTGTTAGGGTTAGTTTTAGGGTTAAGGTTAGAGATAGGATTTGTGGTAGTTTTAGGTTTAGGTAAAGTGTTAGTGTTATGATTAGGGTTATGGTTAGAGATAGTGTTAGGCTTTGGTTAGGTTTAGTGTTAGGGTTAGTGATAAGTTTAGTGTTAGTGTTAGAGTGAGGGTTAGTGTTAGGGTTTGCATTATAATTAGGGTTAGTGTTTGGGTTAGGGTTAGAATTAGGGTTAGGCAAGGGTGAGAGTTAGGTTTAGATAAGGGTCAGGGATATGAGTTTAGTTAGGGTTTTTGTTAGGTTTTGGTTTAGGGTTAGGGTTAGGTTTAGGGTTAGAGTTAGTGTTAGGATTATTTTTAGGGTTACATTTAGTGTTAGAGTTAGGATTAGGGTTAGGGTTAGGGTTAGTGTTAGGGTTAGGATTAGGGTTAGGTTTAGTGATATGGTTAGGATTAGGGTTAGGGTTAGTGCTAGGGTTAGGCTTCATTTTAAGGGTCATGTTAGGGTTATGGTTTGGTTTAGGGTTAGGATTCCTGTTAGGGTTAGGTTTAGGGTTAGTGTTAAGTTTAGGTTTAGTGTTAGGGTTAGTGTTAGGGTTAGGGTTACACTTAGTGTTAGTGTTAGGGTTAGGATTAGTGTTTGGGTTAGGGTAAATGTTAGGATTAGGGTTAGTGTTAGTATTATGGTTATGGTTATGGTGAGGTTTAGAGTTAGTATTAGCATTAAGGTTAGGGTCAGGTTAGGGTTAGTCTTAGTGTTAAGGTTAGGGTTAGGTTTATTGTTAGTATCAGGGTTAGAGTTAGGGTTTGGGTAAGGATTAGGCTTAGTGGTATAGTTAGGGTTAGGGTTCATATTATTGTTCGGGTTAGTGTTAGGGTTAGTGTTCTGGTTAGAATTAAGGTTAGTGTTAGGTAAGGTTTAGCATTAGGGTTAGGTTAGGGTTAGGGTTATGGATTAGGTAGTGGTTTGTGTTAGGGTTAGTGTTAGGCTTAAGGTTAGATTTAGGGTTAGGGTTATGGAAAGGTTTAGGATTAGTGTTAGAGTTCGGGTTCTTGTTAGATTTAGGGTATAGGTTTAAGGTGAGCGTTAAGTTAGTGTTAGGGTTAGGGTTAGGATTAAGTTTAGAGTTAGTGTTAAGAATAGTGTAAGGTTCAGATTTAGAGTTAAAGATAAGATTCATGTTAGGGTTATGGTTATGGTTACTGTTAGGGTAAGTGTTATGTTTCAGGTTAGGGTTACGTTTAGAGTTAGTGTTTGGGTTAGGGTTAGGTTTAGTTTTAATGGTAGGGTTAGTGTTAGGTTTAGGTTAGGGTTAAAGTTAGTGTTTGGATTTGGTTAGTGGTTAGGGTTAGTTAAGGGTGAGGGTCAGGGTTAGATTAGGTTCAGGGTTATGGTTTGGGTTAGGGTTTGTGTTAGGGTTAGAGTTAGAGTTAATGTTAGTGTTAGTGTTACTGTAAGGGTTAGTGTTAATGTTAAGGTTAGGTTTATGTTAAGGATTACTTTTATGGTTAGGGTTAGAGTTTGGTTGAGGTTTGGGCTTAGTGGAATTGTTAGGGTTAGGTTTCGTGTAAGTGTTAGGATTAGGGTTACGTTTAGGTAAGGGATAGCATTATGGTTAAGATAGGGTTATGGTTATGGTTTGGGTTAGTGTTTGTGCTTGGGTTAGGGTTAGGGATAGGGTTAGGTTTAAGGTTAGGGTTAGGTTAGGATTCGTGTTAAGTTTAGTGTTAGTGTTAGGGTTAGGTTTAGGTTTAGTGTTAGGGTTAGGATTAGGTTTAGGGTTAGTGTTAGTGTTAGGGTTAGGTTTAGGGTTAGTGTTAGGGTTAGGATTAGGTTTAAGGTTAGTGTTAGGTTTATGGTTAGGGTTAAGTTTAGGGTTCGTGTTAGGGTTGGGGTTAGGATTCATGATAGATTTACAGTTAGGGTTGGGGTTTGGGTTCATGTTAGGGAAAGGTTTAGAGTTTGTTTTAGGTTTAGGTTTAGGTTCATGATAAGGTTTGGGGTTAGTGTTGCCTTTAGGGTTAGGGTTAGAATTAGGATTAGTGTTTGGGTTACAGTTAGTGTTAGGTTTGGTCTTAGTGTTAGGGTTAGGGTTAGGGATAGAGTGAGGTTTATGGTTATTATTAGCCTTCAGGTTAGGGTTAGGTTTGGGTTTGGCTTGGGGTTATTGTTTGGTTTAGGGTTAGGGTTAGGTAGGGTTAATTTCGGGTGAAAGTTAGGGTTAAGGTTAGTGTTATTTATAGGGTTAAGTTTAGAGTTAGGGTTTGTGTAAGAGTTAGGGTTAGGGTTAGGGTTATGGTTTGGGTTAGGGTTATGGTTGGTATTAGGGTTAGTATTAAGGTAATGGCTAGGGTTATGGTTAGGTTTAGTGTTAGGGTTAGGGTTAGAATTTGTGTTAGGGTTAGGGTTAATGGTAGTGGGGGAAGGTTTATGGTTCATGTTAAAGTGAGGTTTAGGTTTAGGGTTAGGGTTAGTGTTAGGGTAAAGGTTAGGGATAGTGTTAAGTTTAGGGATAGATTTAGGGTTAGGGTTAGTGTTAGGGTTAAGGTTAGGTTTAGGTTTAGTATTACAGTTAGGGTTAGGGTTAGGTTTAGGGTTATTCATAGTGTTAGGGTTACTGTTAGGGTTAGGGTAAGGGATAGGGTTAGGTTTAAGTTTCTGGTTAGGCTTAGGTTTGGTTTTAGAGTAAGGTTTAGGGTTTGGGTTAGGGTCACTTGTTTGGGTTAGGGTTAGGGTTTCTGTTAGGGACAGTGTTAGGGTTAAGGTTTCTGTTAAGATTAGGGTTAGCTTAGTGTTAGGTTTAGCGTTTGAGTTAGTGTTATGGTTATGGTTAGGGTTAGGTTTATTGTTTCATTTAGGGTTAGAGTTAGGATTAATGTTAGTGTTAGGGTTAGGGTTAGAGTTAGGATAAGCATTATTATTAGGTTTAGAGTTAGGGTTAGGCTTACAGTTAGTGATAGAGTTAGGGATTTTATTAGTGATAGTGTTGGGTTTAAGTAAGGTTTAGGGTTAGCGTAAATTTAGGGTTAGGGTTATGGTTTTAGATAGGGTTTGTGTTAGGGTTAGGATTAGGGTTAGATTTATGCTTACACTTAGGGTAAGGGTTAAGGTTCATGTTAGGGTTAGTATTAGGTTTAAGGTTAGGTTCGGTTTAGTGTTAGGATTAGGGTTAGGTTTAGGGTTAGTGTTAGTGTTAGGGTTAGGGTTATGATTAGAGATGGGTTTAGGGATAGGTTTTGGATAGGGATAGGGTTAGTGTTAGCTTTAGGTTAGGGTTAGTGATAGAGTTATATTTAGGTTTAGGTTTTTGGTTAGTTATATGGTTAGGGTTAGTGTAGGTTTAGGTTTAGGGTTAGGATTGTGTTAGGGTTGGGTTAGGGTTCAGTATAGGTTTCGTATTAGGGTTATGGTTAGGGTTATTGTTAGTGTTAGGCATACAGTTAGGTTTAAGTATAGTGTTAGAGTTAGGGGTAGGATTAGGGTTAGTTTAGAGTTAGAATTACAAATTAATGTTATGGTTAGGATTATATTTAGGGTTAGGGTTAGTGTTAGTGTTAGGCATACAGTTAGGCTTAGGTATAGTGTTAGAGATAGGGATAGGATTAGGGTTAGTTTTAGGGTTAGGGTTAGGGTTAGAATTATGATTAATGTTATGGTTAGGATTATAATTAGGGTTAGGGTTAGTGTTAGGGTTCAGGTTAGTTTTAGCTTTAGTTTTATGGTTAGTGTTAGTTTTAGGGTTGGGTTCGGTAAGGGATAGGGTTAGGATTAGGTTATGTTTAGGGTTATGGTTTGGGTTAGGGTTTGTGTTAGGGTTAGGGTTAGGGATAGGTGTAGGGTTAGTGTTAGGTTTAGGTTAGTGTTAAGGTTAGTGTTATGGTTAGGTTTAGAATTAGTGTTGGGATTACCATTAGGTTAAAGATTAGGGTTATTGTAAGTTTTAGGGTTAGTGTTAGTGTTAGGGTTAGTGTTAGGATAGGGTTAGGGATAGGGTAAGTGCTTGGTTTAGGGTTAGGGTTAGGTTTAGGTTGAAGGTTAGGTTTAGTGTTAGGGATTAGGTTAGGGTTAGGTTTAGGGTTAGTGTTAGAGTTAGGATAGGGTTACTTTTCGGCTTAGTGTAAGGGTTTGTGTTAGGGTTAGGGTTGGTATTAGGGTTAGGGTTACAGTTTGGATTAGGGTTAGGGTTAGGGTTAAGGTTAATGCTAGTGTTATGGTTAGGATTAGGGATAGGTTTAGTATTAGGATTAGGTTTAGAGTTGTGGTAAGTGTTAGTTTTAGAGTTAGTGTTAGGGTTAGGGATAGGGTTAGGGTTAGGGATAGTGTTAGGTTTAGTTTAGTGTTAGGTTTAGTATTAGGTTTAGGGTTAGTGTTAGGTTTAGGTTTAGGGTTAAGTTTAGTGTTAGGGTTAAAGTTAGGGTTATGGATAGGGTTAGTGTTTGTGTTACAGTTTGGGTGACGGTTAGGGTTATGGTTAGTGTTAGGGTTGGTGTTTTGGTTAGTTTTAGGATTGTGGGTTAGCGTTAATTTAGTGTTAGGTTTAAGGTTAATTTTTAGATTAGGGTTACGTTTAGTGATAGGGTTAGGTTTAGGGTTGTGTTAGGGTCTGTGTTAGGGTTAGGGTTTCTGTTAAGATTAGGGTTAACTTAGGGTTAGGTTTTGGGTTAGAGTTTGGTATAGTGTTAGTTTTAGGAATATGTTTAGGATTAGTGTTAGGGTTAGGGTTAGGGTTAAGGTTAGGATTAGTGTTATGGTTATGGTTGGGTTAGTGTTAGGGTTATGTTTAGTCTTATGGTTAGGTTTAATGTTAGGGTACAGGTTAGGGTTAGGGTTAGTGTTAGGGTTAGAGTTAGGGTTTGAGTTAGAATTAGGGTTTGGATTAAGGTTAGGGTTAGGGTTACATTTAGGATTAGGGTTTGGGTTAGGGTCAGTGTTAGTGTTAAACGTTATGTTAGAGTTATTGTTAGGATTAGTGTTAGGGTTAGTTTATGTTTACGGTTAGTGTTAGGGTTAGGGTTAGGGATAAGTTTAGGGATAGTGTTACAGTTAGGGTGGGGGTTATGTTTACGTTTAGGGTTATGTTAGGGTTAGGGTTAGTATTAAGTTTAGAGTTAGGGTTAGTGTTTGGGTTAGTGTGAGGGTTTGTGTTAAGGTTAGTGTTAGTGTTATGGTTAGATATAAAATTAGGGTTAGGGTTAGTGTTAGTGTTATATTTAAGGTTAGGATTAAGGATAGGTTTAGTGTTAGTGTTAGCGTTAGGGCTAGGTTTAGGGTTAGAGTTAGGTTTAACGTTAAGCTTAGGGTTAGGGTTAGTTTTAGGTTTAGTGTTACGGTTAGGGTTAGTGTTAGTGTTAAGTTTGGTTTAGCATTAGGGTTATTGTTAGGTTTAGGTTAGGTTTATTGTTCGGGTTAGGGTAAGGTTTAGGTTTAGGTAAAATTTAGGGTAAGGTTTACTGTTAGGTTTAGGGTTAGGGTTAGGGTTAGTGTTAGCGGTAGGCTTTGGGTTAAAGATAGGGTTAGGGTTAGGGTTAGTCATAGGGTTAGTGTTAGGGTTTGTGTTAGGGTTAGGGATAGTAGTAGGCTTAGGGCAACAGTTAGGATTAGGGTTAGAGTTAGGGTTAGTGTTAGGGTTAGTGTTAGGGTTAGGGTTAGGTTTAGCATTAGGTTTAAGGTTAGGTTTTGTGTTAGGGTTAGGATTAGGGTTAGTGTTATTGTTAGGGTTATTGTTAGGATTAGGGTTAGTGCTAGGATTAGTGTTAGTGTTAAGCTTTCCATTAGGGTTAGTGTTAGGCTTAGTGATAGTGTTAGGGTTAAAATTAATGTTATTGATTGTGTTAGGGTTAGGGGTAGGGATACCTTTAGGGTTAGTGTTAAGGTTAGGGATACAGTTAGGGTTAGTGTTAGGGTCAGTATTAAGTTATGGTTAGTTTTAGTGTTAGGGTTAGGGTTAGGTTTAGTGTAACAAATAGGGATAGCGTTAGGGTTAGTGTTAGGGTTAGATTAAGGGTTATGGTTAGGGTTATTGTTATGGTAAGGTTTAGGATTTTGGTTATGTTAAGGGTTAGGGTTAGTTTAAGAGTTAGGTGTAGTGTGATAAATTTAGAGTTAGATTACACTTAGATTTAGGTTTAGGGTTAGTGTTAGGGTAAGTTTTAGGATTAGGGTTAGGGTAAGTGTTAGGATTAGTTTAAGAGTTAGGTTTAGGTTTAGGGTTATGGTTAGTTTTAGGGTAAGTGTTAGGGTTTGTGTTGGGGTTAGGGGTTGTGTTAGGGTTAGGTTTAGGTTTAGGGTTAGGGATAGGATAGGATTAGGGTTAGATTTATGTTTAGGTTAGGGTTAGGGTAAATGTTAGGGTTATGGTTAGGGTTACTGTTACTGTTAGTTTTAGGTTTAAAGTTAGGGTTAGGGTTAGTGTTAGGCTTAGTGTCACAGTTAGGGTTAGTGTTAGATTTTCTTCTAGGGTTAGAGTGAGGGTTAGTGTTATTGTTAGGGTTCATGTTAGGATTAGGGTTAGTGTTAGGGTTAGGGTTAGGGTTCGTATTAGGGTTACGTTTAGGTTTAGGTTAGTGTTAGGGTTAGGGTTAGGGATAGTGTTAAGGTTAGGGATAGGTTTAGGTTTAGAGTTAGTGTTAGGGTTAGGGTTAGGTTTAGGTTTAGTGTTACTGTTAGGGTTAGGGTTAGGTTTATGGTTAGTGTTCATGATAGGGTTAGGGTTAGGTTTAGGGTTAGTGCTATGTAAGGTTTAGGGTTTTTGTTAGGGTATGATTAAGGGTTAGGCTTAGGGTTCTTTTAAGAATTATGGTGAGGTTTAGGGATAGGGTTAAAGTAAGTTTTAAGTAAGTTTAAGAGGATTAGGTTTAGTGTTAGTGTTAGAGTTAGTGTTAGGTTAGGTTTATGGTTTGTGTTAGGTTGAGTGTTAGGGTTAGGGACAGGTTAGGGTTAGAGTTAGGTTTACAGTTGGATTTGGGTTAGAGTTAGGGTAAAGGTTAGGGTTAGGGTTAGTATTAGGGTTAAGAGTAGGGTTAGGGTTAGGGTTAGGGTTAGTGTTTGGGTAAGGGTTAGGTTTAGGGTTAGGTAAGGGTTAGAGTTAAGGTTAGGTTAGGGTTAGGGTTGTGGTCTGTGTTATGATTTTATTTAAGGTTAGTGTTAGGGTTAGGGTTTATGTTAAATTTAGGGTTAGGCTATGGGTTTCTGTTAGGGATACTGTTAGGGTTAGTGTTAAGTTTTGTGTTAGGGTTAGGGCTAGGTTTAGTGTTAGGGTTAAGTGTAAGTTTTTGTTAAGATTAGGGTTAGGGTTAGGATTGGTATTTCTCTTAGGGTTAGAATTAGGTTTAGGGTTTGTGTTAGGGTTAGGGTTACAGATAGTGTTAGGGATAGGGTTAGGGTTAGGTTGAGGTTTAGAGTAAGGGTTAGGGTTGGGGATAGGATTAGAGTTATGTTTAGAGTTATGAGTAGGGTTAATGTTAGGTTTAGGGTTAGAATTAGGGTTAGTATTAGTGTTTTGGTTAGGATTAGGTTTAAGATTAGGGTTGGTGTTATGGTTAGGTTTAAGAATAATGTTAGGGTTAGGGTTAGTGTTAGTGTTAGGTTTAGGATTATGTATAAGTTTAGGGTTATTGTTAAGGTTAGGGTTCGTGTTAGGTTTATAGTTACTATTAGGGTTATTGTTCGAATAAAGGTTAGGTTTAGTGTGAGGGTTAGCATTAGAGTATTGTTAGGGTTAGTTTCCAGTTAGTGTTAGGGTTAGTGTCAGAGTTATGCTTAGGGTTAGGTTTAGGGATAGTGTTAGGGTTAGTGTTAAGGTTAGGGTAATGGTTTGTGTTAGGTTTAGGATTAGGGTTAGGATTTGTGTTAGGGTTATGTTTAGGGTTATGGTTGGATTATCTTTAGAGTTAGAGTTAGGGTTACGTTTAGTGTTAGGGTTAAGGGTAGGGTTAGGGTTAGTGTTAGTGTTAGGATTAGGGTTAGTGTTAGAGTTAGAGTTACGGATAGGGTTATTGTTAAAATTAGAGTTAGTGTTAGGTTTAGGGTTAGGATTATGGTTAGGGTTACCTTTAGGGTTAGGGTTAGGTTTAGTGTTTGAGTTAGTGTTAAAGTTAGGGTTAGGATTAGGTAAGTGTTAGGGTTACAGTTAGGTTAGGTTTAGGATTATGGTTTGGGTTAAGGTTTGGTTTACAGTTATGTTTAGGATTAGGGAGAGGTTTAAAGTTAGAGTTAGGGTTATGATTAGGGTTGGGGTTAGGGTTTGTGATAGATTTAGGATTAGTGTTAGTGTAAGGGATAGGTTAGGGTTAGTGTTAAGGTTAGGGATAAGGTTCAGCTTAGGATTAGTGTTTGTTTATGATTAGATTTAGCATTAGTGTTAGGGTTAGGGTTAGTTTTATGTTAGTGTTAGGTTTAGGTTAGGGTTAGGGTTAGGGTTAAGTTTACGGTTTATGTTAACGCTTAGTGTTAGGGTTAGGATTAGGGTTAGGGTTGAGGTTAGGTTTATCGTTAGTGTTAGTGTTAGGGATAGTGTTAGGTTTAGGTTTAGGGTTAGTGATAAGGTTAGGTTCAGCGTTAGGTTAAGGTTTAGGTTTAGGTTTAGTAGTATAATTAGAGTAAGTGTTAGGGTTAGGGTCAGTGTTAGGATTCGGGTTAATTAATGGTTAGGGTTAGAGTTAGGTTTAGTATCAGCATTGGGGTTAGGTTTGGGTTTAGGGTTCGTGTTAAGGATAGGGTTAGGGCTAGATTTAGGTTAGGTTTAGTGTTTGGCTTAGCGTTCATGTTAGGGTTAGGGTTAGGGTTAGGATTAGTGTTAGGGTAACAGTTAGGGTTAAAATTAGTGTTTGGTTTAGCGTTATAATTAGGTTGAGGGTTAGAGTTAGGGTTAGGATAAGGGTTAATGCCAGGTTTAGAGTTAGGTTTAGTTTTTATGTAAGGGTTAGGTTTAGGGACAGTGTTAGGGTTTGGGTTAGTGTTAGGGTTAGGGTTCGAGTTAGGTTTAGCGTTAGTGTTTGGGATTGGTTAGGGTTACTTTTTGGGTTAGGATTAGGGTTAGAGTTAGTGTTATGCTTAGGGTTTGGGTTAAGGTTAGGGTTAGTTTTAGGATTTTATTTATGGTTATGGTTAGAGTTAGTTTCTAGGTTAGAATTAGAGTTAGAATTAGGGTTTGGGTTATGTTTAGGTTTAGTTTTAGAGTTAGGGTTAGGATTAGGGTTAGGGTTAGTGTTAGGGTTAGTATTAGGTTTAGAGATATGATTTGTGTTAGGGTAAGTGTTATGGTTAGGGTTTGTGTTAGGGTTAAAGTTAGATTTTGGTTTTGGGTTATGGTTACTAAGAGGGTTAAAGTTAGGCATAGGGTTAGGGTTAGTTTTAGTTTTAGGGTTATAGGTAGCTTAGGGTTAGGATTAGGGTTAAGGTTACTGTTAGGGTTAGGTTTTGGCTTAGGTTTAAGGTTATGGTTAGTGTTAGGGTTAGGGATAGGATTAGGGTTTGATTAGGATTGCAGTTACAATTTCTGTTAGTTTTAGTGTTAGTGTTAGGGTTAGGGTTAGTGTTAGGGTTATGTTTTAGTGTTAGGGTTAAGGTTATTGTTTGTATTAGGGATACAATTAGGGTTACAGTTATGATTAAAATTAGGATTAGGGTTAGAGATAGGGTTAGTGTTAGTGTTACATTAGGGTTAGTGTTAGGGTTAGGTTTAGATTGAGGGTTCGAGTTAGGGTGAGGGATAGGGTTAGGGTTAGGATAATTGATAGGTTTAAAATTAGGGCTAGGGATAGTTTTAGGGTTAAGGTGAGGTTTAGTGTTAGGGTTAGGGTTAGTGTTAATATTTGGATTATGTCTAGGGTTATGGTTATTGTTAGGTTTTGGGATAGGTTTAGGTTAGATTTAGGGTTAGGTTTAGCTTTAGTGTTAGGGTTAGGATTAGTTTTCGTGTTTGTGCTAGGGTTAGGGTTAGTGTTTAGTGTAGAGTTAGGGTTAGGGTTAGGTTGGGGTTAGGGTTAGGGTTAGTGTTAGTGTTATGGTTAGGATAAGTGTTAAGTTTAGGGTTCATGTTAGGGTTAGGGTTAGTGTTAGGGTTAGGATAAAGTTTAGGGTTAGTGATACGGTTAGGGTTAGGTTTAGGGTTAGTATTAGTTTGGTGTTACAGTTAGGTTTAGGTTAAGATTAGCGTTATGGTTAGTGTTAGCGTTTGTATTGTAGTTAGGGTTACTGTTGGTGTTAGTGTTAGGGTTAGGGTTAAAGTTAGTGTTAGGATTAGGTTTATGGTAAGGGTTAGGTTAAGGATTAGGATTAGGTCAAGTGTTATGGTTCTAATTCATGTTAGAATAAAATGAGGGTTAGGGTTTGTGTTAGGGTTAGGGTTAGGTTTAGTTTTAGGGTAAGGTTTAGGGTTTGTGTTAGGGTTACCATTAGGGTTATGTTTAGAGTTATGGTTTGGATTAGTGTTAGGGCTAAGTTTAGTGTTAGGGTAGGTTTTGGTTAGGGTTAGGGTTAAGGTTATTGTTAGGATTAGAATTAGGCATAGATTTAGGGTTCATGTTAAGGTTAATGTTTGGGTTAGAGTTTTGTTAGGGTTAGGGTTAGGGTTAGGGTTCATGTTAGGTGTAGTGTTATGGTTAGTATTAGGTTTAGATTTAGGATTTTGGTTAGGTTTAGGATTTGTGTTAGGATAAGTGTTAGTGTTTGGGTTAGGGTTATTCTTAGGTTTAGGATGAGTGTTAGTTCTAGGGTTAGGGTTAGTGTTAGGTTTAGGGTTAGGGTTAGTGTGAGGTTTATTTTTAGGGTTAGGGTTAGGTTTATTGTTAAGGTTAGGATTAGGGTTAGGGTTAGGTTTAGGTTTCAAGTTAGGGTTAGGGTTAGTGTTAGGGTTAGGGTTAGCGTTAGGGTTAGGGTTTCTTTTAGGATTAAAGTTAGGGTTAGTTTTATTGATAGTGTTAGGGTTAGGGTTTGGGTGAGGGTTAGGCTTAGTGGTATGGTTAGGTTTAGTGTTCATGTTAAACTTAGGGTAGATTTAGTATTAAGGTTAGTGTTAGGGTTAGAATTACAGTTAGGGTGAGGTAAGTGTTAGAGTTACAGTTAGGTAAGGGTTAGGGATATGGTTTGGGTTAGGGTTTGTGATAGGGTTAGGGTTAGGGTTAGGGTTATGTTTAGGGTTAGGGTTAGGGTTAGGTTTGTGATAGGGTTACAGTTAGGGTTATGGTTAGGGTTACGTTAATGGTTAGTGTTATGGTTCGGGTTAGGGTTGGGGTTAGTGTTAGGGTTAGGGTTAGGGATAGGATTAGGGTATAGATTAGGATTGCATGTACAATTTGTGTTAATTTTAGTGTTAGGTTTAGTGTTAGGTTTATGTTTAGTGTTAGGGTTAAGTTTAGGGTTTGTGTTAGGGTTACAGTTATGGGTATGGTTACAATGATGGTTATGGTTAATGTTAGGATTAGGGTTATGGATAGGGTTAGGGTTAGTGTTACACTAGGGTTAGTGTTAGGGTTCGGTTTAGTGTTAATTTTAGGTTAGAGTTAGTGTTAGATTGAGGTTTAGGTTGAGGGTTAGAGTTAGGGTGAGGGTTAGCATTAGGTTTAGGGTTAGTTTTAGGGTTAGGATTAATGTTAAGTTTAGGGTTAGTGTTAGGGTTAAGATAAGGGTTAGGATTAGGGTTAGGGTTAGTGTTAGGTTAGAATTAGAGTTTGTGTTAGGGTGAGGGTTAGTTTGAGTGTTAGTGTTAGGTTTAGTGTTAGGTTAGGTTTGTGTTAAGGTTAGGGTTAGGGTTAATTCTTCTGTTAGGTTTAGGGATAGGATTAGAGTTAGTTTTAGTGTTAGGGTTAGGGATAGGGTTAAGTTTTGGGTTAGGATTGTGGTTAGTGTTAGTGTTAGGGTTATGGTTAAGGTTAATGCTAGGGTAAGGGTTTCATTTAGGGTTAGTTTCAGGGTTAGTATTACGTTAGTGTTAGGGTAAGAGTTAGGGTTAGGATGAGGGTAGGGTTAGGTTTAGGGTTAGGGTTTGTGTTTGGGTTAGGGTTATGGTTACTGTTAGGTGTAGGGTTAGGATTAGTGTTATGTTTAGCATTAGGGTTAGGTTTAGAATTAGTGTTAGGGTTAGCTTTAGGGTTATGGTTAGGGTTAGGGTAAGTTTTAGGGTTCATGTTAGGTTTAGGTTTTAGTTTTGGGGTTAGTGTTAGGTTTAGGTTAGTGTTACAGTTTGTGTTAGTGTTTGGGTTAAGTTTAGGGTTAGGTTTTGTTTAGGGTTATGGTTATGGTTAGGGTTAGGGTAGTGTTAGGGTTTTGGTTACTGTTAGGTTTAGGGTTAGAGTTAGGGTTATGGTTAGAGTTAGTTTTAGGCTTAGTGTTAGGGTTAGGGTTAGTACTAAGGTTAACCTTACAGTTCGGATTAGGGTCAGGGTTAGGTAGGGTTAGGTTTAGTGTTAGAATTAGGGTTAGGTTTAGGTTAGTGTTAGGGTTAGGTTTAGGTTTTGAGTTATGGTAAGGGTTAGGTTTAGGGTTACTGTAAGGGTTAGGGTTAGGGTTAGTGATAGGTTTAAATTTAGGGTTCATGTAAGAGTTATGGTTACGGTGAGTGTTAGGGTTAGGGTTAGGTTTAGGATTAACGTTTGTGTTGGTGATTGGGTTAGTGTTAGGGTTAGGATTATGGATAGTGTTAGGGTTAGGGATAGGTTTAAGATTAATGTTAGGCATAGGGTGAGGGTTAGTGTTTTGGTTAGGTTTAGGGTTCGGTTTAAGTTTAGTGTTAGGATTAGATTTAGGGTTAGGGTTAGTGTTAGGGTAAGGGTTAGTGTTAGGGTTAGTGTTAAGTTTATGTTTAGGTTTAGGGTTAGGGGTAGTGTTACTGTTAGGTTAGGGTTAGAATTAGGGATATTTAGTGTTAGGGTTAGGTTTAGGATTAGGATTAGGTTTAGGGATATATTTAGGGTTAGTGTAGGGGTTAGGGTTACTGCTAGTGTTATGGTTAGGATTAGTGTTATAGTTAGTGTTAGTGTTAGGAATAGGGTTAAGTTTAGTGTTAGGTTTAGTGTTAGGGTTAGGATAGGATTAGGGTTCGTATTAGGGTTATGGTTAGGGTTACGGGTAGGCTTAGGATTACGGTTATGGTAAATGTAAGTGTTAGGGTTATGGTTACAGATATATTTAGTTTTAGTGTTAGGGTTATGGTTAGTGTTAGAATTAGTGTTAAAGTTTATGTTAGGGTGAGGGTTAAGTTTAGATTTAGGGTTAAAGTTACAGTTAGGTTAGAGTTATGTTTAGGGTTAGGTTTGGGTTAGGGTTAGAGTTAAGCTTTGTGTTAGGATTAGATATAGGGTTAGGTTTTTAGGAGGGTTAGTGTTAGGGTTATAGTTAGATTAGGGTTAAGGTTAGTTATAGGGTTAGTTTCAGGGTTAGGGTTAGGGTAGGGATTAGGTTAGTGTTAGTGTTAGGGTTAGGGTTAAGGTTCATCATAGTGTTAGGGTTAGAGTTCAAGCTGGGATTAATGTTAGGGTTAAGTTTAGGTTTAGTATTAGGGTTAGGGTTAGGGTTCGGTTTAGGGTTAGTGTTATGATAGAAATAGGGTTAGAGTTAAGGTTAGTGTTAGGGTTAGGTTCAGTGTTAGGGTTTGAGTTAGGGTTAGGGTTTGTGTTAGGTTTAGGGCTAGTGTTACAGTTAGAATTAGGGTTTGGTTTAGGGTTAGTGTTAGTGTTAAACTTTGCATTAGAGTTAGTGTTAGGGTTAGTGTTAGGGTTAGATTTATGGTTACATTTAGTGTTAGGATTAGGGTTAGGGATAAGTTTAGGTTTAGTCTTACGGTTAAGGTTAGGGTTTTGTTTACACTTAGGGTTAGTGTTAGGGTTAGGGTTAGGATTTATATAGGGTTAGGTTTAGCATGAGGGTTAGTGTTAGGGTTAGTTTTAGGTTTTGTGGTAGTGTTTGGGTTAGGGTTAATATTAGGAGTAAGGATAGTGTTAGGGTTAATTATAGGTTTATAGTTAGTTTTAGGGTTAGTGTTAGGGTTAGTGTTATGATTAGAGTTAGGGTTATGTTTATGGTTAGTGTTAGTCTTAGGTTTAGGGTTATGGCTAGTGTTAGCCTAAGGGTTAGGTTTAGGTTAGGGTTAAGATTACTGTTGGGGTTACGGTTAGGATTAGGGTTTGTTTAAAAGTTAGGGTTAGATTTAGGTTTAGGGTTTGTGTTAGGTTTAGTGTTAGGGTTAGGTTTAGGGTTTTTTAGGATTAGAGATAGGATTTAATTTAAATTTTTGGTTAGGATTAGTGTTAGGGTTAGGTTGTTTGTTGAGATTAGTGTTAGGGTTACTTTTAGGGTTAGGGTAAGGGTTGAGTTAGGGTTAGTGTTAGGGTTAGTGTTAGGGTTATGGTTAGGTTTAAAATAAGGTTAGGGTTAGTGTAGTGTTATATTTAAGGTTAGAATTAAGGATAGGGTTAGTGTTAGGGTTAGCGTTATGGTTAGGTTTAGGGTTAGAGTTAGGTTTAGTGTTAGGCTTTGGATTAGGATTAGTTTTAGCTTACGTGTTACAGTTAGTGTTAGTGCTAGTGTTAGGTTTATGATTAAAGTTAGGTTTGGTGTTAGAGTTAGGGTCAGTTTTAGGTTTAGGGTTAGGTTTATTGTTTGGGTTAGGATAAGGTTTAGTGTTAGGTAAGGTTTAGGCTTAGGTTTACTGCTAGTTTTGGTGTTAGGGTTAGGGTTAATTTTAGGGTTAGGCTTTGGGTTAAATTTAGGGTTAGGCTTTGGGTTAAATTTAGGGTTAGGATTTGTGATAGGGTTAGTGTTAGGATTTGTGATAGGGTTAGTGTTAGGATTTTTGTTAAAATCAGTGTTAGTAGTAGGGTTAGGGTTATAGTTAGGATTAGGGTTAGGGTTAGGATTAGTGTTAGTGTTAGGGTAAAATTAGGGTTAGGTTTAGTGTTAGGTTTAGGGTTAGTGTTTGTGTTAGGGTTAGGGTTAGGGTCAATGTTAGTGTTAGTGTTAGGGTTAGGATTAGGGTTAGTGTTAAGATTAGTGTTAGAGTTAAGGATTGCATTAGGGTTTGTGTTAGAGTTAGGGTGAGTGTTATGGTTAGTTTTTGTGTTAGGCTAGTGTTAGGGTTAGGATTAGTGTTATTGCTTGGGTTAGGGTTAGGGTTAGAGTTACGTTTAGGGTTAGTGTTAGGGTGAGGGTTCCAGTTCGTCCTTGGTTTAGGGTTAGGGTTAGTGTAAGTGTTAGGGTTAGGGTTAGTGTTAGGGTCAGTTGTAGGGTTAGGTTTATTGTTATGGTTAGTGTAGGGTTAGGGTTAGGTTAGTGTTAAGTTCAGGAAAGGGTTTATGGTAAGTGTTAGGGTTAGGGTTAGGTTTAGGTTTAGTGTAACAAATAGGAATAGGGTTAGGGTTAAAGTAAATGTTAGATTTAGGGTTACTGTTAAGGTTAGTGTTATGGTAAGGTTTATAATTTGGTTTATGTTAAGGATTAGAGTTAGTTTAAGAGTTAGGTTTAATATTAGGTTTAGGTTTAGATTTAGAGTTAGGTTTAGGGTTAGGGTTAGTTTTAGGATAAGGTTTAGGATTAGGGTTAGGGTAAGTGTTTGGGTTAGTTTAAGAGTTTGGTTTAGCGTTAGGGTTAGGGTTAGTTTTAGAGTAAGTGTTAGGGTTAGTGTAAGGGTTAGGTTTGTGTTAGTGTTAGGTTTAGGTTTAAGGTTAGGGATGTGGATAGGTATAGGGTTAGAATTAGGGTTACAGTTAAGGTTACTTTTAGTGTTATGTTTAGGTTTAGGGTTAGGGTTAGGGTTTGTGTTAGTGTTAATGTTAGGTTTAGGGTTAGTGTTAGGTTTAGGGTTACATTTAAGTTTAAGTCTGTGATAGCCTTAGGTTTGGAGTTAAGGTTATTGTTAGGGGTAGGGTTCGGGTTGGGGTTAGGGTTAATGTTAGGGTTAGGGTTAATTTTAGTGTTAGTTAAAGGTTATGGTCACTGTTATGTTAAGTTTAGGATTATGGTTTAGGTTAGGGTTTGTCTTCGGTTTATGGTTAGTGTTAATGTTAGGGTTAGGGTTATGGTTAGGGTTAGGTTTAGTGTTATGATTAGGGATAGGGTTTGTTTTAGGGTTAGTGTTAGGTTAAGATTGGAATTATGGTTAGGATTAGCAATAGTGTTAGTGTTGGGGTTAGTGTTAGGGTTAAGTTTTTGGTTAGGGTTGGTGTTAGGGTTTGGGTTAGGTTTAGGGTTAGTGTTAAATTTGGTTTAGGTTTAGTGTTAGTGTTTGGGTTAGCATTAGTTTTAGGTTTTGGGTTAAGGATAGGGATAGCCTTAGGGTTAGGGTTAGTATTCGGGTTAGCGTTAAGTTTAGGATTAGGTTTAGTGTTCTGGTTAAGGTTACAGATACAGTTAGGGTTAGTGTTAGGGTTAGATTTATGGTTAGGTTCAGGGTTAGAGTAAGTGTTAGGTTAGGTTTAGTGGTAGGATTTGGGTTAGGGTTCGGGTTACTGTTAGTGATATGTTTGGGTTAGTGTTAGTGTTAGGGTTATTGTTAGGGTTAGGCTTAGGGTTGGGTTAGTGTTACTGTTAGGGTTATGGTTAGAGTTTGTGTTAGGGTTAGCGTTAGGGTTAGGATTAGATTTAGGATTAGTGTTAGACTTAGGGTTAGGGTTAGGGTTCGTGTTAGGGTTAGGGTTAGTTTTAGGATTAGTGTTAGTGTTAGGGTTAGGTTTAGCAATAATGTTAGGGTTAGGGATAGGTTTACATTTAGTGTTAGGGTTAGGGTTAGTGTTAGGGTTAGTGTTATGTTTAGGGTTAGGTTTAGGGATAGGGTTAGTGTTAGGGTTAGGTTTCAGGTTAAGGATAGGGTTAGCCTTAGAGTTATGGTTAGTCTTAGGGTTAGTGTTAAGGTTAGGGTTAGTGTTAAGGGTAGGGTTAGGTTTAGTGTTAAGGTTCAGGTTACAGATAGGGTTAGGGCTAGTGTTAGGGTTAGTTTTATGGTTAGGTTAAGGGTTACCGAAGTGTTAGGTTAGGTTTAAAGGTAGGATTAAGTTAGGGTTTGAGTTAGTGTTACTGTTAGTTTTGCGTTAGGGTTAGTGTTAGGGTTATTGTTAGGGTTAGGCTTAGGGTTGGGTTAGTGTTAGTGTTAGGGTTAGGGTTAGGTTTTGTGTTAGGGTTAGTGTTAGGATTAGCATTAAATTTAGGATTTGTGTTAGGCTTAGGGTTAGGGTTAGGGTTAGGGCTGGTGTAAGTGTTAAGGTTAGGGTTAGGTTTGTGTTAGGGTTAGGGTTCAGGTTATTTTTAGGGTTATTGTTAATGTTAGTGTTAGGGTTAGATTTAGCAATAATGTTAGGGTTAGGGATACGTTTACGTTTAGCCTTAGGGTTAATGTTAATGTTAGGGTTAGTGTTATGTTTAGGTTTAGTTTTAGTGTTAGGGTTAGTATTATGGTTAGGTTTAGGGTTAGTTTAAGGGATAGTATGAAAATAAGGGTTAGTGTTAGGATTAGGGTTATGGTTAGGTTTAAGTTCAGTATTAGGGTTAGTGTTATATTTAGCGATAGCATAAGTGTTCAGCTTAGGGTAAGGTTAAGGGTTAGGTTAAGGTTTAGGTTTAGGTTTGGTGTTAGGTTTAGTTTTAGATTTATGGTTAGGATTAGAGTTAGTGTTAGAGTTTGGTTTAAAGTTAGTGTTAGGGTTAGGGTTAGTGTTAGGGTTTGTTTTAGGGTTAGGGTTAGGGTTATTGTTAAATTTAGTGTTACAGTTAGGATTAGGTTTAGGTTTAGGGTTAGTGTTAGGGTTAGAATTGGGGTTAGGTTTAGGTTTAAGGTTTGTGTTAGGTTTGGGTTAAAGTTTGTGTTAGGTTTAGAATTATGGTTAGTGTTAGTTTTAGGGTTACCTTTAGGATTAGTGTTAGTGTTAGAATTAGTGTTAGTGTTAGGGTTTGCATTAGGGTTAGTTTTAGGGTGAGTGTTACGGTTAGGGTTAAAATTAGTGTTAGATTTTCTACTAGGTTTAGAATGAGGTTAGTGTTAGGTTTGTATTAGGATAAGAGATAATATTAGGGATAGCATAAGTGTTAGGGTTACAATTAGGGTTAGGATTAGAGTTAGGGTTAGTGTTATGGTTATGGTTAGGGTTAGGGTTAGTATTAGGGTTAGGGTTAAGTTTCTTCATAGTGTTAGAGTTAGAATTAGAGTTAGGATTAATATTAGGGTTAAGGTCAGGGTTCGGGTTAGGGTTTGGGTTCGGGTTAGGGTTAGGGTTAGGAATACGTTTAGGGTTAGTGTTAGTGTTAGCATTAGGTATAGGGTTAGTGTTATGTTTATGGTTAGGGTTAGGGTTAGTGTTAGGGGTTAGGGTTAGGTTTAGTTTTAGGGTACGCATTAAGGATAGGATTAGTGTTAGGATTAGGGTTAGAGTTTGAGTTAGGGTTAGGGTTTTGGTTAAAGTTAGGGCTAGGTTTACAAATTAGGATTAGGTTTTGGATCAGAATTAGTGTTAATTTTAAAATTTGCATTAGAGTTAGTGTTAGGTTTATTGTAGGGTTAGGTTTATGGCTACTGTTTGTGTTAGGGTTAGGGATAAGTTTAGGTTTAGTGTTAGGGTTAGGGTTAGTGTTAGGGTTGAGGTTAAGTTTAGAGTTAGTGTTAGGATTTTGGTTAGGTTTAGGGTTAGTGTTAGGGTTTGGATAGGTTTAGGGTTAGTGTTAGGGATACCATTAGGGTTAGGTTTAGGGTTAGTGTTAGGGTTTGGTTAGGGTTAGTGTTAGGGTTAGAGTGAGTGTTAGGGTTAGGAATAGGGTTATTTTTAGTGTTAGGGTAGGGTTAGGTTTAGAGTTAGGTTTAGTATTATGGTTATTGATAGAGTATGGTTAGGGTTAGGGTTAGTTTTAGAGTTAGGTTTAGTGTTAGGGTTATGGTTAGTTTTTGTGTTATGGTTCGTATTAGGGTGAGACTAAAGGTTTGTGTTAGGTTTAGGGTTAGGTTTGCATTTTAGGTTAGTGTTAGTGTGAGTTTTACTGTTAGGTTTCGGATTAGGGTTAGTGTTAGGGTTATTGTTAGGATTAGGGTAGGGTTAGTGTTAGGCTTAGTGTAGTGTTAAGGTTTGGTTTAGGTTTAGTGTTAAGGTTAGTTTTATTGTTAGGTTTAGTGATAAGATTAGGTTTAGGGTTAGTATTAAGGTTAGGATTAGGATTAGTGTTAGTGTTGATATAGGGTTAGGCTATAGTAAATGTTAGGTTTAGTGTTAGTGTTGCGGTTAGAGTTATTTTTAGGGTTAGGTTTAGGTTCAGGGGTATTTAGGGTTAGGGTTAGGGTTAGGGTTTTTGTTAGGGTTAGGATAAGGGTTTGTGTTAGGTTTAAATTTAGGGTTAGGGTTAGGTTTAAGATTACATTTAGGATTTGGGCTAGAATAAGGGTTATGTTTATGGCTAGGGTTAGGGAAAGGTTAGGTTTAGTGTTATTATTAGGGTTGTGTTTGGGTTAGGTTAAAATTAGGGTTAGGATTAGTGTTAAGGTTAGTTGTAGGGTTAGGGTTGGTGTAGGTTAGAGTAAGGATTTGTGATAGGGTTAGATTTAGGGTTAGATTCAGTGTTAGGTTTAGGATTAGAGTTAGGGTTAAATTTAAATTTCGGGTTAGGGTTGGGTTAGGTTTAGAGTTATGGATTGGTTAGGGTTAGGGTTAGGTTAGGGTTAGGATTATGGTTAGGTTTAGGGTTTATGGTAGGGTGAGGGTTAGTGTTATGCTTGGGGTTCAGGTTAGGGTATGGGTTTGGGTTAGAATTACGGTTAGGATTAGGTTAAGGGTTTGTGTTAGGGTTAGAGTTATGGGTAGGTTTAGGGTTTATGTTAGGGTTAGGGGTAGGATTAGGGTTAGGTTTACAGATAGGAAAAGGGTTGGATTTGGGTTAGGGTTAGAGTTAGGCTTGGTGTTAGGGTTACAGTTATGATTAGGTTTAGTGTTAGGATTAGGGTTAGTGTAAGTGTTAGTGTTAGGTTTAAGTTAGAGTTAGGTTTAGACTTAGTGCTAGGGTGAGATTTATGTTTAGGGTTAGGGTTAAGGTTAGTTTTCAGGTTATGTTTAGGGTAAGGTTTAGGGTTATGGTTTGGGTTAGGGTTAGGTTTAGTCTTAGCGTTAGGGTTAGGGTAAATGTTAGAGTTTGTGTTAGGGTTAGGATTACAGTTAAAGTTTGGGTTAGGGTTAGGGTTTGGCTTAGAATTAGAGTTAGTGTTAGGGTTAGGGTTAGTGTTAGGGTTAGGGTTAAATATTGTATTAGGTTTAGGGTTAGGAATAATATTAGGGATATAGTAACAGTTAGTATTAGGGTTGGGGTTAAGGTTAGTGTTAGTTTTAGGGTTTGCATTAGAGTTAGTGTTAGGGTTAGTGTTAATGATAGGGTTTGGGTTAGTGTTAGGATTAGTGTTAGGATTAGGGTTAGAGTTAGGATTCATGTTAGGGTTAGTTTAAGTGTTAAGGTTAATATTAGGGTTAGAGTAAGTGTTAGGGTTAGGGTTATGATTACGGTTAGGGTTAGTGTTAGGATTAGGATTACGAAAAGTTTTGGTATTAGGATTAGGTTTCAGGTTAGCAATAGAATTAGTGTTATGGTTAGGGTTAGAGTTTGTGTTAGGGTTAGGGTTAGGTTTATGGTTAGGGTTACAGTTAGGGTTACAGTTAGTGTCAGTGTTAGGGTTAGGTTTAGGGTTAGTGTTAGGGTAAGTGGTAGGGTTACTGTTGGTGTTAGGGTAAGGATTAACATTAGGATTAGTTTTAGAGTTAGGGTAGGATTTAGGATTAGGGTTAGTGTTAGGTTTAGTTAGCGTTAGGGATAGTGTTAGTGTTAGGGTTAGGGTTAGGGTTAGCGTTAGTGATAGGTTCAGGTTCATGGTTAGGGTTAGGGAAACTTATAGGTTAGGGTTGGGGTTAGGGTTAGTGTTAGTGTTATGGTTTGTGTTAGGGTTACTGTTAGTGTTAGTGTTAGTGTTAGGGTAAGTGTTAGGTTTAGGGTTAGGTTAGGGTTAGTGTTAGTGTTAGGTTTAGGTTTAGGGTTAGAGTGAGTGTTTGTGTTAGTGTTAGGTTCAGGATTAGGTTTACTTTTAGTGTTATGTTTCGGATTTGGGTTAGGGTTAGGTTTAGTGTTAGGGTTAGCATTAGGGTTAGTGTTAGAATTAAGAATTGTGTTAGGGATAGGATTAGGGTTAGGGTTAGGGTTAGTATTAGGGTTAGGGTAGGTTTATTGTTAGGGTTAGGGTAAGTGTTAGGGTTAGCATTAGGGTTACTCTTAGGGTTAGCATTAGGTTTAGGTGTAGAGTTTGTGTTAGGTTTAGGGTTAGGGTTAGAGTTATGGTTAGTGTTTGTGTTAGGGTTATGGATATGGTTAGGTTTAGTGTTAGGATTAGGGTTAATGTTTTGGTTAGTGTTAGGGTTAGGTAAGGTTTAGGTTTAGGGATAGGTTTAAGGTTAGGTTTAGTGTTAGGGGTAGTTTTAGGATTAGGGTTAGTGTTAGGTTTAGCATTTAAGTTTAGGTTTAGGGTTAGTGTTAGAGTTAGTGTTAGGGTTTTCTTAGGGTTAGGGTTAGTGTTAGGTTTAAGGTTACAGTTAGGATTAAGGCGAGGGTTAGGGTAAGTGGTAGAGGTAGTATTAGGATTATGGTTAGGGTTAGGGTTAGTGGTAGGATTGGGGTTATTGTATGTTAGGGTTAGGGTTAGGGTTAGTTCTAGTGTTAGGGTTACGATTAGGATTAGGGTTAGGTTTAGGGTTAGTGTTAGTGTTAGGTTTTGTATTGGGTTATTGTTAGGGTTAGCGTTAGAATTAGAGTTAGTGTTAGTATTATGGGTAGTGTTAGCATTAGGGTTAGGGTTCGTGTTCTTGTTAGTGTTAGTGTTAGGGTTACATTTAGGCTTAGTGTTAGTGTTAGGGTTAGGGTTAGGGTTAGTTTAGATTTAGGGACAGGGTAGGTGTTAGTGTTAGTGTTAGAGTTAGATTTAGGGATAATGTTAAGGTTAGGGATATTTTTAAGGTTAGTGTTATGATTACTATTAGGGTTTGGGTTGGTGTTACTGTTAGGTTAGGTTTAGGGTTAGTGTTAGGCTTAGTGTTAGATTTAGAAATATGGTAAGTGTTAGTGTTAGTGTTAGAGTTAGGGATAATGTTAGGATTAGGTATATTTTTAAGGTTAGTGTTAGGGCTCCCGGGAGCAGCAGACCTGGCATGTATTCACTATTGTGGTGAGCGTCACTGGTGAGCAGGGCCTGCTGGAGAAAAAATGAGGAAGTGACTAGACACAAGAAAAGGCACAGGCACTCATGATTAGCAGAGGGAAAGCTAATCATGGAGAAACAAACCAAATTAAAAAAAAAGAAGAAGATAAATAATCAAACATGGCTGGAAGTACAATGCATCTATCAATAGTAACTCTAAACATTAATGGCCTAAACTCTCCAATAAAGCGACATAGGCTGGTAACATGGATTAAAAAAACAAATCCAACAATATGCTGCCTCCAGGAGACACATTTGATTGGAAAAGACATACACAGTCTGAAGGTGAAAGGTTGGAAAAAATATACCATGCACATGGTCCTCGTAAGCAATCAGGGGTGGCCATCCTCATATCGAATAAAATCGACTTCAAGACTAAGTTAATTAAAAGGGAAAAGGAAGGACATTATATACTGTTAAAAGGACCATTCACCAACAAGACATAACAATTATCAATATTTATGCAACAAATAAGGGTGCTGTGACATTCATAAAACAAACTCTCCTCAAGTTCAAAAGTCAAATTGACCACAACACAATAATTATGGGTGACTTCAACACACCTCTCTCACCATTGGACACATCCTCCAAACAAAAGTTGAATAAAGAAACTATAGAACTCAATATCACAATCAATAACCTAGACTTAACTGACATATATAGAATATATCAACCATCATCAAGTGGATATACTTTTTTCTCAGCAGGACATGGATCCTTCTCAAAAATAGACCATATATTATGCCATAGGGCAACCCTCAGTAAATATAAAGGGGTGG
>NW_026004533.1:0-2079 GCF_001458135.2 Marmota marmota marmota | reverse complement strand
AAAAAAATATATATATATATATATATATATATATATATATATATGCTAAAAAAAAGAAAAAGAAAAGAAAAGTGTGGCAGAGGGAAGCAGCTTATATTGTGATCAGAAAGTCCACTTGCCGGATACAAATAAAACCATGTCCCAATTCCCACCTCCTTCAGCCACATCCTACCATTTCAGTTACCACTCAATTAATCCCTGTCAGGGGATTAAATCGCTGATTGGGTTAAGTCTCTCACGACCTAATCATTTCTCCTCTGAATCTTGCATTGTCTCACATATGAACTTTTGGGGAACACCTCACATCCAAACCATAACAGGTATGTTATAGCTAAAAGAAGATTGGCCAGGATTCCTATAGCAGGGTGGTACCTATATGGTGGCTTATTATGCTGTTTTCTCATCTGTTGTGCATGTTTGAAATTTTTCATAATAAAAAAGACAACACAAATTTTTAAATAATGAAAGAAAGGAAAAAAAATAGAATTATCTCTTAAAAACAAGTGCTCTTTTCATGAAGTGGGCTGGGGATGTGGCTCAAGGGGTAGCGTGCTCGCCTGGCAAGCGCAAGGGATCCTCAGCACCACATACAAATAAGATAAAAGATGTTGTGTCCACCGAAAACAAAAAAATAAATATTAAAAAAAATCTCTCTCTCTCTCTCTTAAAAATATATGTATACATGAGTAAATTAAATAAAAGAACATGAGACATTGACCTCCTTTTGGGGAACATTTCCTTTCCTCTTAAGATTTTCCAATATCCTGTCTCCAGAAGGCTACTGTAAATAACTTTAGGCACCATCCCTCTTGATCGCCACCTAATAGATAGTACCCAATGTCTCTGCTGCAATTGGGATGTATTGATTGCAGGACATGTCCTGGATGGTGAAGTTCCTAGCCTTTGTTTTCCCCTCAGCTTGTGACCACAGACTTGTATGTGCATCTGAGCTATTAAATGTGACTCTGGCTGATCACGGGGATTCCTAAGGGTAGGTTCCTGGCAGAATCCTCATTTAATTTTCTTCCTGTATACTGGCATTATTTTATAGCTCAGTCTATGATGACTGAGGCAAGAAATTGAGGTTTCATCCCTACTTGAAAACTGTGTGACAGTAAATAAGTCACCTGATGTCTATCTTTAGTTTCTTATTTTGGAATTGAATGTAATAATAACTAGTACACATGACTGTGGCAGAGCATAATGACATACTGATTTAAAAGCCCAAAATTGGCAGGGAAAAATTTCACACCAAAGCATGGTGTTATAAAATGTTCACATGGGAAATGCATTTTTATTGAAAAGTGAATCAATGAATATTTTCTGTAATTTTAAAGAAAATAAGGGCATCCTTCTTGGTTAATTATCTTGCTGAGAGGAAATAAATTACAGTTCCCTAAGGCCCAATCAGTTTTGCCCAGATTATAAGACTCTACCTGTGCAACCCCCAAAGATAAATTAGGTTCTTAATAATTATAAATCATAATTAAAATTGAATTTTGCCAGAGGGCCTTGGTAAAAGGTTGGTCTTTCAGAAATGAATTTCTTCCTGAAGTCATAGTAAATTAATAAATATAGGTAGAAGATGAGTTAGAGGTGCTAAATATTTAATAGAAAATATTTACTGTTTCTGGGAGTGTAGTTCAATGGTAAAGTGCTTGCCTAGCACGTACCGGAGCCCTGAGTTTGATCTCCAGCATCATAAAAACAAACAAAAACAAGAAATGTTTCCTGCCTTTTGTTTTCATTAATATTATATAAATTTGATGATATTGACTATTTTTGAATGAATTTGGTTTATTTTCATTTTAAATGGAAAGAAAAATCTTATTCTATTATTGACAAATTTTGACTGCTGAAACATCTTTTTAAATAATATCTGTGCCATGTTCCTTGTTTCATTTTGTGCCATACAAAACTGTTTTAATTTTAAACACTGAGATTTAATAATATACATATATAGTGAAAACTTCTTGACGTACAATTCTTTACATAAGATCTATAAGGCTTAAGTTTACATTGCATTTAAAATATATATATATATATATATATATATATATATATATATATATATACATA
>NW_026004532.1:0-2079 GCF_001458135.2 Marmota marmota marmota | reverse complement strand
CCTCTTTGCTGTTTACATCGATCTTGGGTCTCTGGTGGTCTTTTGGGGGTCCTGAATTCGAGCATAACATTTGAGGACTCCTAAACAGCTGCTTTCCACAGAAATCACCAGCGCTGTGACCCCGCACAGGGCTTCAGGCCTCAGCATTCGAGCAGGAATGAGTTAAAAAAAAGTGGCCTATATACACAATGAAATTTTACTCAGCAATAAAAGAGAATAAAATCATGGCATTTGCAGGTAAGTGGATGGCATTGGAGAAGATAATGCTAAGTGAAGTTAGAAAATCCCCAAAAAACAAATGGCATTCTAGTGTTTTCTGTGATATAAGGTGAGGGACTCATAGTGGGGTAGGGAGGGGGAGCTTGGGAGGAATAGATGAACTCTACATAGGGCAGAGGGGTGGGAGGGGAAGGGAGGGGGCAGGGGATTAGCAAGGATGGTGGAATGTGTTGGACATCATTATCCAAAGTACATGTATGAAGACACGAATTGGCGTGAACATAATTTATATACAACCAGAGATATGAAAAATTGTGCTCTATATGTGTAATAAGAGTGGTAATGCATTCTACTGTCATTTATTTTTAAAAAGCCAATTAAAATAAAAGAAGAAAAAAAAAAGGGTGGGGGCTGGGGAGGCAGAGCCAAACTAAAAAAGCTTGGTTTCAAATGCCAGTACCACAAGTAAGTAAATAAATGAATCTAGTTATCATAGAGTTTTAAAAAGTAGTTACTATTATATAATATATGTTAAAAACAGTTTTTGCCAGGTGCTGTGTCTTATGCCTATAATTCCAATAATTTGGGAGGCTGAGGCAGGAGGATCACAAAAAAGATCATAATTACTTCAGTAATTTATCAAGGCTCTCAGCAAGTTAATGAGACCCTGTCTCAAAATAAAAAAATAAAAAGGGCTAGGGATGTAGCTCAGTGGTAAAGGCCCTGGGTTCAAACTCCAGTACCAAAAATTAATAAATAAATAAACAATGGTTTGTGTGGGTCTTGGTGGTGAATGTCTATAATCCCAGCTACAGAGGCTAGGGCAGGGGAATCCAGAGTTCAAAGCCAGCCTCAATAAAAGTGAGACACTAAGCAACTCAGTGAGACCCTGTCTCTAAATAAAATACAAAATAGGGCTGGGGATGGGGCTCAGTGGCTGAGTGCCCCTGAGTTTCATCATCAGTAGTCCCGCACCCCTGCAAAAAAAAAAAAAAAAAAAAACAGGCCAATTTGGGCAACTCAGTGAGATCTTGTCTCAAAATAAAAACTGAGAAGAGCTGGGGATGTGCCTCGGTGTTAGAACACCCTGGGTTCAGTCCCCGGTAGTGCAAACAACCAGTCAGAACCAAACAAAGATGAAACCAATTTGTTCTTATATTGTATTTTATGAAGTTGTTTTTTAAAAGCTCAAACAGAAGTGAATATGACAGAGAAGGCTGGAGAGTGTCGGGAGCAATTATCATAGACCTTTCTCACTGTTTTAGTACTTAGAGCCAGTACTCCTGGTTGGGGAGGGTTTTTTCCTTTCTTTCTTTCTGTTTGCTAAAATGTTTGGTATTCAATGTACCTGAGCATGCCTCCTGCTTGCCCTGCTTCCAGAATGTTCTCAACTGAAGTCTTCAATCTCCCCTAACGAGGGAGAAACCTGTGAGGGAGATCTAGATGAGCTGCACAGGGGAAGCCATCGTGATCTCAGCATCTGGGGACATGGCACCCTGTGTGTGAAGACAGAGGAGTCCATGTTGGCAGCAGGTCCACCCTGGCCCCTGGAGCCCTACCTCCACTAGTTTGTTCTGCATGCCAGTGTGGCCAGCTCACAAGGCCATGGCGAACTTGCGGTTTTTCTGTTCCTGCTTGTCCGTCTGAGACATATGTATCCCACGGGAATGCCTTGACCTTTTCTGGTCTGATGGACTTATTGTTAAGGGAGGTTTCGGTACCTGACAATAATAGATGTTGAAACTAAATTTCTCCCCCCCCCTCCTGCTTTTGGGTAGTTTTCCACTTCTGCTGCTTGGGGTATAAAAAAAAGTGTGTTAGCAATAAAGGGTATTGACTCCTGGATGAAGAACCTTGGTG
>NW_026004531.1:0-2079 GCF_001458135.2 Marmota marmota marmota | reverse complement strand
AAGAATTGATCCCAGGGCCTTGCTCATGCTAGGCAAACATTCTATCAATGATCTACATTCCCATTCCTTTGTAAATAAAAAAAAAATAATAGTTGAAACAGGGTCTTGTTAAGTTGCCCAGGCTGAACTCAAACTTCTGATTCTCCTTCTTCAGCCTCATATAGCTGGTATTACATGTGTGTATCACCATGCCCAGCTTGAGCCTTCTTCTTTTTTGATGTAGGAGTATATTGCTGTGAACTTCCTTTTTAGGAGTCCTTTTGCTTGCATTCCATAATTTTTGGCATGTGGTATGCCCATTTTCATTTGTTTCAAGATATTATTTTTTATTTTACTTTTAATTCCTTCTTTAACCCATTGATTGTTTAGGAGTATATTGTTTAATTTCTGTGTATTTGTCAACTGTTTAAAATTCCTCCTGGTTTTGAATCTAAGTTTCATACTTATGGTTATAAGAAAAGATACTTGACATGACCTGTGTGTTTGAAGAAGTATGGTCTTGGAAAGCCATTTAGAAGTTAGCCTGTCCAGACAAAGCCTATCTACAAAGACTAAAATTGAATTTAAGTCTGCAGGGACTAGCCAGGTGTTGAGACGGGTCTGGTGCTTAGGTCCACTGGATGGACTTGGAGCTTGAATTCATGGTGGCTAGCCTGATACTTACATGGGTCTGGAGCCTAAGTCTGTAGGGATGGTCCTGAAATATAGGTCCATAGAGATTGGCCTGTAACCTGATTCTGCTAGGGTGATACTGAATCCTGGGTCTATTGAAGGAAGCCCATTCCATAGGTCAACTAGTACCTGGGGCCTGAGGCTGGCCTGGTATTGGGGCAGTGGAGCCTGGAATCATAGATGTCATCCTAGAATCTGAGTCTTTTGGGACTTGCCAAATGCCTGGGTCTGCTGGAGTTCACCTAGGGGCTGAGTACATGGGTAGAGGTCTAGAGGGTAGGCCTATAAAGGCTGCCCCAAAGTCCTGGAGCCATGGATGCCTACCTAGAACATAATTCATATGGGTAATTCTGAAGCCTGTGACTGTGGGGTCTGGTCTGTCACTAGAGTCTACTAGAATGGGCCTAGACCATGGGTCTGCACAGGCCAGTATGGAGAGTTGTGCCACAGAGACTGTGGGCAGCTCTGGAACTTGTATCTGTGGGTGCCAGTGTGGTACCTAAAAGCCAGGTGTGTTGTCCTGGCACTAAGGTGAGCCAGAAGCCTTAAGCAATATAGGTAGACCTAGCTCTAGGAGATTCTGAAATGAGGCAGGCCTGGAACCTGGGTCTGTGAGATTGGCTTGATATAGGTGCAACCTTGTAGATCAAATCCACCAGGCACAAGTAAAGCTTGAGCTTCAGAATCCCCTGGCACCGAGATCTTGGAGGCTTTGTGTGGAGGTAACAACCTAGAGTCTGAATCCTTAGGAGCCTGCCCTATGCCTTGTATTATTGGAACAGGCCTGGTAATCAAGTTCAAAGAAAAGTCCAGTGCTCGTTTCCTTCTTCTTCCCTAACCCAGAGAATACCTCCTGAGGTTTGGAGAGGGATGATATAGATAATATAAAACTGTTCTTTATACCTACTTTAATTCATATTTTATTATTTATATGCTATTCTCAGTGCTCTAAGCTATAATCTCTCACCTGGTTTCCTTAGTTATTGTAAAGGTAATTTTGTGCCTAGATGGTTGTTCAAATTAATAATTATTATGGGGCTGGGGCTGTGGCTCAGTGGCAGAGCGCTTGCCTTGCATGTGTGAGGCCCTGGGTTCGATCCTCAGCACCATATAAAAATAAATAAATAAGAGTATTGTGTCTGTCTACAACTAAAAAATATTTTAAAAAATTAATAATTACTTTGGGGGATGAGCACTGGAAAGCCCTATCCTGCCATCTTGCTGACATCTGGACCTGTCAATACTCTTTCTCCTTGATATTTCCACCTCTCTTTTTTCTGTCTCCTGTTCTGTTATCATTAGTCCATACTAAAGGCTTAATTGGTTAACAGTTTTTTTATTCAATGTTTGCTACTTTCTCTGTGCATGGGATTATGGCTTGTGGAGATTATAGAGAATACCCAGCTG
>NW_026004530.1:0-2079 GCF_001458135.2 Marmota marmota marmota | reverse complement strand
TGGTTGAATTAAAATGTGTTAATGGGAAATGGAGAACCTACAGTGAAAACCTGATGTCATAGCTGAAGAGTTCCTCTCACGTCCTCTTTAAGCTGAGGAAGCCCAAACTGAGACATTTGGAAACGAGAACTCAGGCGGTGACAAAGGCCACCCTGAAAGTGAACCAAGACGGAGTCATTTTTAAAACAGATACAACTGCAGCTCCCTGGGGACCATGAGCCGGGCCATATGCTGGGGTAGAATCTAGTCTGTAATTTCTTCGAGCAATTCTACCTCTAGTGGACTCTACACAGGGTCTGTGGCACTTGTGCCTTTCCCATGGGGTGCCGAGAGCTAAATGAGATCACTGCGCTAAGAGCAGAGTCTCTTTCAAGGGTGCTCAAGGATTAGGGCTGACACTCCTGTTGGGCGTCTGGCCACTGCTTCTGAAGCTATGAAGCCACCATGAACTCCCTCATGTTGATGGAAATCTGTGCTCTGGAGGGAACCTTGTCCCCAGCTGTGGTTCGGATCATCTTGGATTGTTCCTGCCAACTGTGTGCACATTGCTCATCCATCCTTAACCATCTGCAGGAAGACAGATGATTTTGGAGACATATGCCCTGTTGGGGCCATTTTGAGAAGCGCCCAAGGGAAGTTCACTTTCCTAACAGTGTCTGAAGCCCACTAAGAGTTTTAAATGATTTTTTTTCCTGTGCTTTTATGTAGGAAGAGCCTTAGGTCTGGAAGAGCCACCATCCAGGTATGAGCCTGGGAGCCTGCCAGTTCCCAGGGAAGGACAGCAATATTTATAACACACCTGATCAGCTTTCCTTGTAATTAAGAGGACCCTCTTGCCCGTGATGGTGGTGGGGACAAAAACCAGCCAGCAGTCATTTTCTACTGGGCTGGTGGGGAGCTCTTCCATGGACTTCAAATGGAAAGTGATTTGCAGAGGTGAGGTGGCCGAGGCTGCCAGGACCCAGATGTGGGCACTGATGCTCAGATGGTCTCTGGACAGCCTCTCTGGTGGCCTGACCAGAGTTCAGTGGAATACATCCTAAAACAAGTCAGTGCAGAGTCCCCAGACACAGGGAGCAGAGGGAAACGTGCACGTGAGGCCAAGGCAGCATGGCTTCAACACACAAAGGACGTCACCATCCTGGCATGCAAAGGGGCATCTTTGCCACTGTTTCGGTCATTGATCACCCTTGCCAACACTATTAGCAGTGTCATCATGGTTATTTGCTAGCCACTTGGTATTGGCCGGGCTTGTCAGGCATGAGATATACCAGATTTATTCAGAGCCTGATTCTGCAGCATCTGCAGTAGCCTCCAAGCTCCTGGGGACCCTGATGGATGATTCTCTGAGACAGAGGACTGTCCCCTCCTCATTCTCAGGCACAGAGAGACAGAAGAGTCTGCAAGCTCTGGATTCAATCATGTGGCCTGGCCTGAACAAATCAGAACACATCCCTCCCCCTGCCCCCCAACCCCAGGGAAGGGGAAGGGCTCAGATGGGAGATGGCACAGATCTGGAGGACCAACCAAACCAGAAACTTCAGCTAGGAATCCCTGTGCAGAGGTGGATGCTCAATCCTGTTGGGTTCGAACAATCTGACAGGTATAAGATCTGGAACTTGAGGTTGCCAGAAGAGGAAACTGATCTGAACGTGAACCTTGTGCAGATAAAATGGAATGAAGAGAGAAACAAGGGGCTGAAGTCCTAGAGCCCTCATGTGAACCCCTGGATCAGGCCATACCTGAAGCAGCCATTTGTACAAGGTGTCACTCTAGCTTCTTGATTTTCTTTTTCCTGGAAGATTTTCCATCATGGGAATCTCAAAGAGATCTGATGGAAGTACGTGGGTAGAGAGGAGAAGAGGCCCCTTTAGAAGCCTAATAAAGCAGTGATTTTTCTGTAAAAATGCATAGAAGTGCTTTCCACATATATTTTTAGGGGTTTCGTCTTTTGTCTTATTGGGGAGTCTGTGCCTGTCTCCAGGCTCCCTGCTTCACCCAGAGTTCTCAGATGAGCTGGCTCTTGGAATTGCAAACTGGGTTACACTCCTGGCTTCCTGCTGAGTTGGCGGCTGAAGC
>NW_026004529.1:0-2079 GCF_001458135.2 Marmota marmota marmota | reverse complement strand
TTTTTTTTTTTTTTTTTTTTTTTGAGAGAGAGAGAATTTTTATTTTTATTTTTTTAGTTTTCAGTGGACGCAACATCTTTGTTTTAGGGGCTGGGGATGTGGCTCAAGCGGTAGCATGCTCGCCTGGCGTGCATGCGGCCTGGGTTCGATCCTCAGCACCACATACAAAAAATAAAGATGTTGTGTCCACCAAAAACTAAAAAATAGATATTAAAAATTCTCTTTCAAAAAAAAAAATCTTTGTATGTGGTGCTGAGGATCGAACCCGGGCCGCATGCATGCCAGGCGAGCGTGCTACCACTTGAGCCACATCCCCAGCCCAAGAGCTTCAGTTTTAATCCAGTCTGACCATATCTGAGCTTACACTCTTAAACTACATATATACTTGCTCTCTTCTTAGAAAGCTTGCCCACCAAGGAGATAGATCCCTTTGAGGAGAATTGATCCCAGAGGGAGACCTCCCTCTCATCTAGTTCTGGAATGAGTGTGTCCTAATCCTAACTGTGGAGGTGGTGGCCTGGCAGTCTCTACAGCTCCAGTTGAGGTTCACTGGTCTGCAGTTCTCTACGACCACCACTTGGGGTCAGGCGACTATCTTACACCATATCTTATCCCTTCTCTCTTCCCCAACTCCCCCAAGTAGCAGGGTAGATGCAGGAAGAAGGTATACCTCTTGCATGATTGGTGCTCTGCTTGCCCACCTCTTCTGAGGTTGTGGAGCCAATTCTCATACTCTGTGTAACCAGCAAATTTCTCCCTCTCTTCAAATTCCATCCTGGAATTTAATATCCTTCCTCTGCCTTCATTAACAAATTCCTTTGTTTCACTTTGTTTCAGTCACCTCACTGTCTCCCAAACACACGGAACTCAGTTCTATCTCTCTGTCTTTATTCCTGTCTGTCTGGGATGCCCCTCCTTTCTGCTTTCCCTCTATACTATAGTGTTGTGTTGTGTTTTGTTTTGTTTTAATTAGTGATGCTGGAGATTGAACCCAGAGACACTTTACCACTGAGCTACATCCCCAGCCTGTTTTATTTTGAGACAGAGTCTTGCTAAGTTACTTAGGGCCTCACTAAGTTGCTGAGGCTGGCTTTGAACTTGGGATACTCCTGCCTCTGCCTCTTAAATCCCTGGGATTACAGGCAGGTTCCACTGCCCCCTACTTCCTACAGTTCTTATCTATCCTTTAGAGGTGCTTAAATTCCTCTTCCTTTCAGAGGATCCTTTCAGAGCCTCCAGCCTACAGTGGTCTATCAGTTACCTGAATTCCTACAGAATTCAGCCTCAAAACTCAGCACTAAATTCTATAATGTTAATTAGATGGAACTGTAAACAGAGGTGGTGTAGCATGGGAATTAGTAGCATAAGGCAAGGTGCCAGAGTCCTTGAATTCACGAGGACCTAGCTTTTTTTATGGTACTGGGGATAAAACCCAGGGCTGCATGCATGCTAGGCAAGTGCTCTACCACCAAGCTACATACCTGGTCCTTTTTAAATTTTTCAGTTTGAAAATGGGTGCAATGGTACATGCTTGTAATCCCAGTAACTCAGGAGGCTGAGGCAGGAGGATTGCAAGTTCAAGGCCAGCCTGGAAAACTTAGTGAGACCCTGTCTCAAAATTAAAAAGGGCTGAGGGACATAGCTTAGTGGTAGAACACTCCTGGGTTTGACCCCCAGTACTACAAATAAATAAATTCTTAAGTATTTTTGGTGGAGGCACAGGGGATTGAACTCATGGCCACTGAGCCACATCCCCAGCCCTATTTTATATTTAGAGACAGGGTTTCACTGAATTGCTTAGTGCCTCACTTTTGCTGAGGCTGACGTTAAACTTGGAATCCTCCTGCCTCAGCCTCCCAGGTAGCTGAGGTTATAGGTGTACACCTCTGCACCTGGCTAACTGAGTGCTTTACCTCTGTGTGCCTCAATGGTTGCAGGGGGGAATAAATGAACTAATGCATTAAAAGATGTTGTAATAATGCCTGGCAAGGAATAACTGCTAAATAAGTGTTATCATTATAAATAACACTGCCCTTCCCCCATATTTCTATAGCTCTTGACAATTTATAAAGCATTTCC
>NW_026004528.1:0-2079 GCF_001458135.2 Marmota marmota marmota | reverse complement strand
CCCAGGGGTGCTTAACCACTGAGCCACATTCCCAGCTCTGTATTATTATCTATTATTATTATTATTATTATTATTATTATTATTATTATTATTATTATCATTTTCGAGGCAGGGGGTCTTACCAGGTTGCTTAGGCCTCACTAAGCTGCTGAGGCTGGTTTTGAATTTGCCAACCTCCTCCCTCAGCCTCTTGAACCTCTGAGATTACAGACGTGTGTCTCAGGGCCTGACCTCCAACACAGATTTTGACACATCAAAATTTTATTTTAGTACCAGTAGCCAAGAAGGAAGTAGCTTACAACCATTTTTTTTTTTTAATTAATCACTAGGCAGTTGTCTGAACATCTGTCATCGGCTCCCCAACATGATTTTTATTTTTATTTGTTTACATTTTTGATTAACAGGCATTCGTTGTACAGAGTGGATGGGGTTCGGTGTGGTATCTGTACACATGCACAGGAGGTGCACTGGTCAAATCCAACTTCTCCTCCCCAGCCCTCTCTCTCCAACATGGGCCTTCCCGACTGTCTCCAAACCCCACCCTCTGCTGGAGACGCGAGGGCGCTGAGTCATCCTCCACGGAAGCCTCGGAGTCGCCCAAGTTCATCTCCAAGGTCACGGTGCTTATGGGGTTTTTATTTATCTCGTCTCCCTGGCTCCCAGGCAAACTCGGTTTCTTCCTTGGTGACCTCGGGCTGGTCCACGCTGCAGACTGGCTCCCCCGGTGGGCGGGGCTGGCAAGCGAGCTTGCTCCAGGGGGTCCCTAAAAACTGCTTCCTCCTCTCTTTAGACTTTAAGAGCCAGGCACAGCAGTGACACACGCCTGTCATCCCAGCGGCTGGGGAGGCTGAGGCAGGAGGATGGCGAGTTCAAAGCCAGCCTCAGCCAAAGGGAGGCCCCTAAGCAACTCAGGGAGACCCTGTCTCTAAGTAAAATACAAAATAGGGGCTGGGGAGGGGGCTCAGGGGTTGAGGACCCTGAGTTCCATCCCAGTACCCTCCACTAGCCTCAAAAAATAAAAAATAATAATAATAATAATAAAAAAAACAGAAATTAAGCAAGAAATTAAGGTAAATACCCAGCACAGCTTTGTAGCCAGGGGTAGGGGGTCAGGTTTCTCAATCCTCCATAAAACCAGTTCGAGCCTGTTCTGAAGTGTCTCTGGGTTTCCATAAAAGTCGACCCGCTGCCAGGAAAAAAAAAAAGAATAAAAATGTAAACGGGAATGAAATGGAAAATGTACACATCCTCCACCCGCAGGGCAGACGGGGGCCATTCTCCTAAGGACTGGGGGGGATTTGCACACGTCCCTGTGTGTCTCAAAATGCAACCGGAAGCTTCCCATTTTGGAGACCGTGGTGCAGAATCTGACAGTGTCCGTGCACCTTGTCTTTAGATGCTAGAGGTCTCTTTCCTTCATAGTCAAAACTGCCTTAAAAAAATGGGGTCACTTTGCACACGCATTTTTATTTCTTCTCCTCTGCATGCTGCAAAGTTGACTTTGAAAAAATAAATCGCTCCGTGGAGAATCCGGAGAACCCCAACTGTGCCATCCTAGGTATCCCACCAAGGTTTTTGTGCTTATTCACATAGGGGCCCCAAGCAGGTGACAAGGGTTTGTTCTGAGGGTGCAGCGAAGGTGGCTGACTTCCACTTCTGGCCTCCGCTGCGTTACTTTAAAATGTATTTATTTGCTTGATGGCGCTGGCTTCGAACCTGAGACCTCCATACTGCGGAAATCTGCCACCTAGCCACATCCCCAGCCACTCTTATTTATTATAAATCAACTTTACATATGAATGACCCCCGGCTGGATCCCATTTCAATCTTTCCTTTCTATTTCAACAACCAACTTTCGTGACACATTTTTTCCTTTTCTCTGGGATCTCCGGTTCCATTTCTAGGAAATGTAGAAGATCCCTCCAATTCTACAGAGAATGAATAGCCCCCCCTTCTTTCTCTGAAGCTTGATACCCCCATTTCAAGATGATTGAAATCTCTTCCTGCCAGAATTTATTTCATTTTTCTTTTTCTTACAATGTCTTTTGGGATTTTTTTTTTTTTTTTTTTTTTTTTTTT
>NW_026004527.1:0-2079 GCF_001458135.2 Marmota marmota marmota | reverse complement strand
GGGCCCGGCACAGAACAGAACCTCCTTCTAGACTTTCCGGGGACTCACGCCAGCAGAACGCAGCGCCTCTCGCCCTCGCGCACGCAGCCTACTGCGCCGGCGCAGCCGGAAGCAGCCCTGGAAAGGCGAGCGCGAGGCTGCCCTCTAGTGTCCACTGTTCACCATGCACCCGGAGGCCTGACCCAGGGGAGCAAAACCTGAGTTTAAGCCCAGCCCGGGTGCTTTTCTTACATCTGAACTTGTGAGCATGTGCTGACCCAGTCTGCTCTTAGTATGATGCTGGTTCCTGTGAGATCTAGACTCACAGGGCTGGGGCTATGGATCAGTGGTAGAGCGCTCGCCTAGCACATGTGAGGAACTGGGTTCAATCTTCAGCACCACATAAAAATAAATAAATAAAATAAAGGTATTGTGTCATCTACAGCTTTAAAAAAAAAAAAAAAAAAAGCCTACATTCACTGTAAAGCGGTAGTTGAAAGTCTGGTTCTCAGATCAGCAGCACCGGCACATTATATGAACTACAGATTCTTTGCCCCATCCTAGGTCAGGCCTCTGGGCAATTCTGATGCCAATGGAATTTGAGAATCACTGGTGTAAAGGACACTGTGGGCTGTGGGGATTCCCCCAGAGAGCAGTAAAGCTGAGCTTCACACATTCAAAGACCAGCAGATAACAACTTGAGCAAGCCTAAAGCTTTGGAGAAAGTAGAAAAGCCTCAACACACCATACCAATGTTGGCACTTGGTGGGAAAATGATAGGGGTAAGGAAAAGTTGCAACATTGAAAATGAGACATAGAGTGATGTAACTTTTTGTTTAAATTAGAAATGTCATCTAGCCAGGTGCAGTGGCACACATGTAGAGCAGTGACTCCAGGCTGAGGCAGGAAAACTACAGGATGGAAGCCAGCCTGGGAAACCTCAGCAAGACTTCAGAGATCCTCAGCAACTTAGCAAGACCCTGTCTCTAAAAAATAAAAAAGAGCTGGGGATGTAACCCACTGGTAAACTTCCCTGGGTTTAATTCCCACCATCCTCCCCAACAAAAGTAGTACCCTCATACTGACCCGTTTTCCAAGTTGGAAACTAAGAGAATAACACAATGTGAGTTTAAAAGAACTGAACCTGTACTAAAAGTCTATACAATGAATATTAAAACTACAATCCTTTGGGGCTGGGGTTATGGCTCAGTGGTAGAGCGCTTGTCTAGCATGTTTGAGGCACTGGGTTCGGTTCTCAGCACCGCATATAAATAAGTGAATAAAATAAAGGTCCATAAACTTCTAAAAAAATTAAAAACAAAAAACAAAACTACAATCCTTTGTGGGGCCCTGGGTTCTATCCCCTGCACAGTGAAAACAAAACAACAACAAAACACCTAAGAGCTACTTTTGCCTGTCAAAAAGAATTGTAACACATACTACAGATGCCCAGAATCTGTTTCCCCACCTCTTACACAGTGTAAAATGGAAGAACCTGTACTAATTCCTCCTGTGTGCCCTAGCAAATCCCATTTCTAGGAATCTGTCCTGTGGAAATAATACATGTGGAAATTTGTCCTGTGGAAATATACACAAGAGATCTGAGTATTATGAAAAACAATATTTGTAGTAGAAAACAAATCCAAAAGTATAATAGGGATTGTGGAAGGAAATTATATCCCCCACAGTCATTAAAAATATTTAAACTGGGGCTGAGATTGTAACTCAGTGGTAGAGCACTTGCCTAGTATGTATGAGGCACTGGATTCAATTCTCAGCACTGCATATAAATAAAATAAAGGTCCATTGACAACCAAAAAATATTTTTTTAAAAATGTTTAAATTACATCTAAATGCCCAGGCTTGTAATCCCAGTGATTTAGGAGGCTAAGGCAGGAGGATGGCAAGTTCATATGCAGGACCCTGGGTTCATCCTCAGTACTGGGGGTGGGGTGGGGGGAATGATGCTATATAATGGTACAAAGATTCAGTTTTGGAAGATGAAGAAGTTCTGTAGATGGATGGTGGTGATGGATGAACAACAGTGTGAACATACTTAACACCACTGACCTGTACATTTAAAAGTGGTTAAATAGTAAT
>NW_026004526.1:0-2079 GCF_001458135.2 Marmota marmota marmota | reverse complement strand
AATATAAATATAAATATATAAATATTTATATATAATATAAATATAAATATATAAATATTTATATATATATATACATATGGATTCATGGAAGAACTTCTAATATTTAAAAAAGAATTGTATGTATAAACGTGGCTGTATAACCAATATGATACTGCAATCTGTACACGTGGAAAAATAAGAATTCATACCCCATTTGAATCAAATGTATGATACGTCAAGATCATGGTAATGTTTTGAGCAACTAATAAAAATATTTAAAAAAATAGAAAAGAATTCCAATTTTTAAAATTCTAAATACAGAAAGAAAGAGTAAATTTGAACATTCTGAAAAGCATACTAGTATTATATTGGCTGTACAAATACAATTATATATTCTTCTTAACATGTTTTTAAATTTATTGTGTACTAAGCTTGTTGTCAAAATGACTTCCAACTTCTCTATAAAATCCATGTGATGTGGATAAGCATCACATTTTAATGGTAAATGAAAATCATTAAAGCAAACAGTGTAAAGGGATTATTTTAAAAGCTTCACTACCTCTATTCCATCAATACAATTTGCAGTTCTGCAGTAAAACGTATTATAAGGATATTCAAACTACCTGATTCAAGGTGTTCAATGATTGCATGTGGAACTGATATAGAAATTTCTCAGCTGATAAATATCATTGGATAAATTGCCTAGGCACAGGCTGTGAGCTTTCATCTTCCTTTGGAACATTAAATATTGGTTATTGCCAGAGGAAGAATTTTACACTAGATAGACTCATATTCTGATCCATAGTGGCAATATCCGAATTTATCATTCTCTCCTTCACTCGCTGTGTGCACTGTTACTCAGGTCATGCTATTTATACCAGCTGTACTCTCTTGTTCAGTGCCACTAAGATATTTATTCTCCAGATCATACACCTGATCTCCTATACTGCCCCTCCCATTCCCATTGGAAATAAACTATTTGTCATAATTTTGTCTCCTGAGTCTGTTGATTGTTGGAAAACATCAACCCATCATTATAAATCTCTCTCCTCAATCTCCTAGTAATGCAGTAAACTGAAAAGACTTCCCCAGTAGTGTCTCTTGCTTTCACCAGCTTTACTAGAAAAGCAATTTTAACTCATCTGCCTTTTACAAACCTCTGGGCTATTCCTGTTTACCTACTCTTCAATTCAAGAGCAAATACTAAAATGTATATAACACTTGATTTTTGAATAAACAAAGCATAATCTCAGTCATTAAAATTATTTTAAAAACCATTTTTAAATATAATAATGAAAGAAAAAAAATTGGGGGAAAAGTTATCCAAAACAATCACTTAATTATATAATAAAAGTTTAAAAAGTCAAAAACATTTCATGTACGAAAAAAGAAAGAGACAAGAATTTGGTCACATACTAAGTCTATAGACTAGAGTTTTAATGAGCTCAGAGTCTTATAAATGATCTATGAGCCTCAATGCATTAACTGTATAAATAAATATGAATACAAAGGAAGAAATTATAAATCTTAGTGTATCAGAAAATTGTTCAGATTTTGTTTCAGGATCTCACAAGTCTGAAATTAGGTATGATCTCAGATTCAAAGAAAACACATTTTCATTCTTGGAGAAGGTAGGGAAAATGCACCCAAAATATTTTAGGAAGGTACCTTAATGAGTGTCTTGGACACTGACTAGAGTTCCATTATACAGATGATTCATAGTGATACTAAGACAGCAGCAATGATTTTTAAAAAAGCTTTATTTATGGAAAAAATTTCTCCCTAAGCTGGACAGAGTGGCACATGCCTGTAATCCCAACTATTCAGGAGGTTGTGGTAGGAGGATGGCAAGATCAAGACCACTCTCGACAATTTAGGGTAACACTGTCACAGATAAAAATAAATAAATAAAAAGGGCTGAGGATGTAGTGTAGTACCTCTGGGCTCAACCCCCAGTGTCAGAAGAAAAAAAAAAAACCCTTAAAGGAAAAAAATTATTGAAATTAATTTGGCACCAAAAAAATGCATGATTTCTTTCTCTCTCTCTCTCTCTCTCTCTTTTTTTGTAAATAAATTAGATGTAGTAGAGCTTATTGAACC